>NW_015386689.1:499621-517282 GCF_001527695.2 Protobothrops mucrosquamatus
GTATATGATACAAAGGCAGTCGGCAGAGTCCTGCCTTTGAAATATGATTTAAAACAGAATTTATAATGTTGCAGAATTACATAAAACTGTGTGAAATTGTGCAGATAATCATTTAAATCTCCCTACATGGAAAGATAATTGCTCCCGAAATTAACTGTACCTGAGGTTCATTCATTTGGTCATGGCTAGTTTCTTATATAGAGATGATTTGATATTAGAGCTAATTAAGATCAGGTCAGAGTTGCTGAAGGTCAGAGATTAATGCTCAGGATCATTGAAATGATAATTATAAACAGATTAGGAAGTTACGGTCTTTTATAAGGGGTTATTAGATAATTACTGTGAGAGTGTACGGCTTACTGTAATAATGGATTATCGACTACTTACAGCGTTTTAAGGGTGAGAGTATATTACTTCCTCAAGGACTAAGAGGAATAATGCTGCTGAAAATGCGTGCTCTATAAATAAAAATGGCCTGTGTTTCACTTTTCCTCCAAGACTTTTTGTTCTTTATTCACTGCAGGCTCATCATTTTGCTTGGGTGATTTTTAGTCTATTGAAAGCTTCTTGCATGATTGTCCTACATTGGGTTCCTCCTCTTTAAACCCTCAACAGCATATAGAAATCAAAATGTGTGGTGATGATAGCTGATGGAAGCTCTGATCTAGATGAAGGAGCTAGCTAATAAAACAGGGCCATTGGTCGTAAGGACTGGAATCGAATCTTAATGAGGCAATTCCTAATCAAAAGGAAATATCAAAAGATCTGGCAAAATGCAGAAAAGGCAAACTGAAATGATCAAGGCCCGGATCACTTTCGCTACAAGTGGCTTGGTTTAGAAACAAAGATAGCTATAGGGGACAGATTTATAAAATTATGCAAGGTGTGGAGAAAGAGAGAGAAAAACATTTTTTTTTTTGGTCTTTTCCTCTCATAATAGGCCTGGAGCCTTCTCCCCATCAGGCCTGTTGGAAATAGGTTTGAAACATTTTAGAACAAAATGACTGAATTTCATGCTTATAAGAATTAAATATAGATTAGGAAAGAGCCAGGTTTACAAATTTAATACTACATGCTGAGGAATAAGCAGGAAGGTGAATTTCCTGCAGTCACCTTTAGGCTTCTAGATCAGCATCCCCCAATATGATAAGCTCTTTTTTTAAAAAAAAAATGTAGAACTCCTATTACCCTTAACAGGTAAATATGATGCCTGGGGATGATGGAATTTTAATTTAATACATTTAGAAGGCATCATCTTGAGAAAGGGTGATGTAAACAGCAGTTTGTTTAGAGTCACCTCCCTAACACCTAATCATCTCAACATTATTTGGGCGAGACAAAGAAAGAAAGGGACAATCTGAAAGGCAGAATATATTTCCCCTCAGACTTTTCCTAGAGAGACAGCAAGGTGCTGCCCTTCTTCAACCTTGGAAAACAATCCTCTCTGGCCTAAACGATTGACAAAAATGAACCTCTTGGAAGGGACCTTTTGTCACCTGGAAAACACAGAATCAAAGAACAATTATTTACACACTTCAGATGGAAAACACAAATCTGGGAGTCTCCTTTTTTCTTCCATTTAACCTCAGGCCAGATGGCATGGTTCACTAATTATTGAAGGTTGCTTTGAATACAGAGTTTTCAACAGGAAATTTAAACTGTTTAATCTTCAAAGTGCTGTGGAAAAGCAAGCAATTGTCTCCCAGAAAAGTTTAACAATAATGTGCAATAATATTGTCATTGTGCAGAGGTTCTTTCACCATCCCCATTGTGATAACTGTGATCTTGGCATGTATGTTGGACAAACTTCAGCATCTTCTCACTCACAGTTCTCTGCCTCCACTAATGCATTCAAACCTTGCCTAAGGTCTACTTTTTGTTTAACAGATGTACCCACTGATCTTACAGTTGTGCAAAAAACTTGAGAGGGGATTTCAAAGTGGCGATTTTGAGGATCAGGTCAGTGAGGGTCAGGTCACTCAGTGTCCAGAGTGGAAGGCAGATTTTATTGCCTGCACAATCATTTTTTCCAGGAATAGCATTTTAGTTTTTCCCATGATAGTGAATGGAGTACGTTCATATACATGTGACTGAGGAAATTAATATTATCTTGCACTTCTAGAGATCTTGATCATATACAGTCCTGTGCAAATTTACATACATATTGCTTATACCACGGGTAAGTTGGGATAAGAATGGGATTTGAATGTATTTTAGGAGACCCAGTATTGTGGATGAGATGTTAACGTTTGTTGGGATTCACTCATCAAGATCAGGATTATCATTAGCTGAAATCAATGGGTCTTAAACTATAAGTTTGAAACAAAAACACATTGATTTGAATGGGTCAGTTCTAGGCATCATCTGAATCCAAACCATGATCCCCACAATCAGAATATGAACAAAGTTTCTCAAAGAAGATAAAGTCTCAGTGAATGATGTTAAGCCAGTCACTTCCAGTCCAATCTATTTCATAAGATCGTCCTTGTAGAGAAAACCAAGAAGTGGCACATACTGTAGGTCAGTGGTTCTCAACCTGTGGGTCGGGACCCCATTTGGGGTCGATCGACCATTTCACGGGGGTCGCCAAGCAAGGCTGTCCGCCATTTTTTTTGTCCGCCATTTTTTTTGTCTTCCATTTTTTTCCCCTTTTCCGGCGGGTGCCTTACCTCCCTTGGGCTGGGCCAGCTGGTGGTCGGCCTGCTCCGTCTCTGCCGCTTGCCAGCTACGCCTTGGCCAGCGCAGGGGGCGGAACCACGCATGCACAGCGCTCCCGGGCAGGGAAAGTCCTCGACTTACGACCGGTTGGGTAGTCCTTGACTTACGACCGGTTTAGTCCTCGACTTACGACCTGTTTAGTCCTCGACTTACGACCGGTTTAGTCCTCGACTTACGACCGGTTGGGGTCGCGGCATTAAAAAGGTTGAGAACCACTGCTGTAGGTTATCATGAACTTCTGAATAAAAGGTGGGATATACAGTATGACAAATAAATAAAAAGAGAAATGAATAAATCAGCATATGTCTAGTATTCCATCAATTAGAGAGGATTAGGCAGGGATATACTTTTCAAATGCCCAGACAATCTACTCTTTCAGATGTGTATTGAGTATTATAGTTCACCATCAGAATATCAAAGTAAGTACTAAGTATATAACTTGAGAGAAATTAGGTGCCCCAGACTCTTCATCTCAACCAGAGTCAGTTTGGTTTAACGGTGAAGGTGCTGACCTAGAAACCAGAGGACTATGAGTTCTAGTCCTGCCATAGGTATGAGAGCCAGCTGGGTAGCATACTCTCTCAGCCCAGCCTTCCTCACACAGTTGTTATTGTGGGGGAAATAGGATTATTGGGCATGTTTGCTGCCTTGAGTTATTTATAAACAAATAATAAAGGCGGGATTAAAAAATCTTATATATCAACTCTCAATTGAAATTTTGCTGCATTTGCCAATGGAGATGTGAACAACTAAGTTAAGAATTGTAACTACTTAAAAACAAAACATTAATTCGGGTAGCTGATAAAAAAGAATACTAACATCAATATGATTCTGCTAATATAAAGTAGCAATTGGTAATTCCATTGATTCAGCTCATCACTAGTCATTCAATAAAAAAAAGGGGGGGGGAGAAGAAAAAAAAGGAAAGTTCAATAGCTAGGATTCTGTTAACAGCCTTACTGGATTTTTTAACCAGTGTGAAAAATGTCTATAAAATCTAACTATAACCTTGATGGTGTCATTTTGATTAGATGTGGTGGAGCAATATTAGCTTTTAAAAGAAAATAACATTGAAGAGTCATATAATGACTTTAGTCAATCACTCTAAATGTAATTTAGTTCTATAAGGGCTTCATTTGCACCAATCCTTTTTTTAAAAATAAGAATGTTTTGGAAAATGCTTCCAGAGTTTTATACAAAAGATGTTGCTACATATTATAGGGGAAGAATGATATATTCAGAGTTCCATAGTGTCTTGATTTTCTTAAAATAGCTTAATAATCACTGGATGCCAAGTAACATTCAGTATCCACAGTTTTTGAGTTGGCCCCATGTCAACATTCACCAGGTTTCAGCTTGATTTTTGGTATAATTTTGGAGAAATCATCTGTTATTTTTTTCTTGCTTCCATTCAAAATAACCCAGATTGCAAGATTCCTTCTAAGTCTTCTGTTTCTATTTCTGAATCTGTAAGTATATGCAGGAAATTGTCCCCCCACCTTCAATATTTGGACCTTGTTTGGACCACTGAGAGGAGCCATAGGGGAAAAAACAGATCCAGTGCTGCAAGGAAATTGGAAAACAAAAAGGAGTAATAATATTTATCATTTTCTTTGCCAACTGATAGGTTGAAGAATTTCCAGACCCCATTTATACCCAGCTTAAATGTGTTGTCCAAAATTATGGTCCACAACAGCTGAGAGCATCTAGCTAGTTTGACTAAAAGCTAAACCATCCATCCAGCACTCTACTTGAGTGGAAAAGTATCAGGAAATTTTAGACTGGTGTTTTTCAGCCTTAACAACTTTTAAGATATGAGGACTTTAGCTCCCAGGATTCCCCAGCCAGCATGCTGGCTGGGAAATTTTGGAATTGAACTCCACATATTTTAAAGTTACCAAGGTTGAGAAATGCTAGTCTAGACTGGAAGTTTTAAAAGATATTTATTATTTATATTAAATAAAAATATATTTAAAAACATCCCTGAAGAAAGTGAGAGCCAACTACTCCTAGGCTTACTTATGTAGTCTTCAGGAGTTCAACTCAATTCAGGGGATTCTTTACTTTTTTCAAAACTAAACATTGTAAAAATGCCAATGTTGTTTGAATCTTTGCATGAGGTTTGTGTCCTGAAGGATGCTGGACTATGACCTCCAGTAGCAACTTGAATTATTTCAAACTTGCAATCCAAAATTAGGCAAAGGTCATTAGAAGTGTGTGCTAATATACACACAAATTCAAATTAGCATGTGCATCTCTTTATTCTATGAATGGGTTTTTAGAGTCTAGCATTACATTTGAACGTATACTCTTATTGGTCGTGGTGAGAAATTTCAGTGAACATTTCAGTGGACAATTTCTTGCTACAGAGCATGCCATTGGCAGGAAGAATGGTTTGTGAACTAAACCAAATACATTTATTAAATGTATAAATGACATTTATTCCTGAGAAAGAAATAGTAAGTCTAAGGCAATCTGGAGAGGGTTTCTTCTGCATTGCTGCCAAAGCATGGAACACACTGTCCCTTATGCATTATGTTTGGTTCCCTCTGTAAATACATCTCTTTCATGGGTGAACATTTTATTTTATTCACCTGAAAACAACGTTGTGAATGTAAAACAATTCTCCAAGAAATGCAAGATTAGAAAAAAAAATGTCCAAAAAGTAAACAAAATTCTTTCCGAATGCTCACATACAATGATTTTTAGTTCCATGCTTAATGCATCAGACAAGTCAAACAGAGTTCTCAAACATCACAGCATCGTCTGCACACCAAAATGTGAGTGCATTCAAATCCCCAACCAATCATTCTTTAACAGTACAGAAAATATTTCTTAGACATTTGTCCATAAATATGATGAACAACCAAGGGGTCATTACATTACTTGGCTTAATTCCTATTCAGTGTTGAACTATTAGCTAAGGATTCTACAATATTTATTTACACTCATGCTTTATTTTGTCGTACATTAGCCTTATCACATTTAGCAACCAATTTTAAACACCATATTTGCACAAAACATGCCATAATTCAAGCCTATTCATTATGTCATAGATTTTCTCTAAGCCAGTAAACATAGAATGAGCATTCTTTCTCAATCATCTGCATAACTTTGTTCTTCTATCATTTCAATAGACTTTGTCAAAACCTTCCCAACACTTTGAAGCTGACCCACTTGTAATTTTTGCATCATTCTTCCCACTTTTCCCTTTGTATATGGGAAAATAATAGTATCTTTCCAATCACCAGTGACAGATGGCTTCATGTATACATTAAATATTGCCCTTTTCCATGCAAACCACATTCATATTTTAACATTTGTCTAATTAATAACATTGATGCCTTCAGTTTTAATATTTTTCAGCATTCACAAAGCATCTGTTATTTCCTTTTTATCAATTATTTTCTTATGTACTACTATTTACAATTTTGGTTTAATGCCACTGTTCAACATGACAGCATTATAATAATTCCCACATAAATCTCTAAATATTCCTTGTAAAATAACATTCCTTTCCAACAGTTTCATCTGAAATCATTTCACCATTGTTAGTTTTATTTATTTTTCTCCATTTACTACTCTGAAGGATCCATATATAGCCATCCTATTTGTTGCAATTATCTCTAGTATACATTTTTGATTTATACATGAGTTCTTTTACTACATCATTCTATTTGTCTTGTCCTCCACAGCTGTCTATTGTGTAGCTATATGAGAGATGGTCACTGATCACATATAGAGTTTGAAAGGCCTTGAGAAAAAAGATAGAAATTTCAGTCACGATTCAGGCCCAGGCCCCACAGTAATATGCAGTGTTTGTAAGAAGGAGTGTCTATGTATTTCCTTACACAAATAAATGGACACATACTAATGTATGTATGTGCAGATACATAATTCTTCAAGATAAGGTTTTATTGTGCAAAATAAAAAAAATGTCCTTTTCATTCATAGAATTGTATGGTATTAGAGGCAAGAGGACATCTTATTGGGCTAATTATATCCATTCCATTTTCTCCATCATTTCTTGCATTGTTTTTTCCCCCCACAAAAAACCTGTTAAGAAACTGAAGATGCAATAGCTGCATGAAGTTTTTTTATTGGCTGGGTCAGGAGCCCATCATCTGAAGCCCATAATTATGGGTCAGGAGCCTATAATCAAACGTTTCACATTCACCATATGATATTGTGATAAAAGATTTATGTTTGTGTTTTTAAAATGAAAAATAATAAAAAATTGAAAGAGAAAAAAAAACGTTTCACATTCACCATTTTGTTTTGTTTTAACTTATTTATCAGTTTTGAGGAAGACAAAGAGGAGGTATACAAATGTTAAATTTTTTTAAGTTCCCCTCCTAAAAAAAAATAAAAATCAGTAGGAGAGATGAAAACCTAGGCATAACTCTCCCACTAAAATCAATGAAGCTTAAAAGTTTAAATTTGGGTGGATCTGTCCTTATTTGCTTATCATGTCTGCATGATAGGCTTTTATATAGCAGGCTTTCATCTTGGAGAGTCATGATGTCATTTTTTTAAAAAAAAAGATGTGTGGTGTGTGCCTATTCCAAGATACCAAAAGTTGAAACAGGCACATAAATGGACATCATGTTTACTCTGGTTAAAGCAAATAACCTTTCTGGCCTCTTTATGCAAGGGGAGAGCAGTGGCCGACACATCCCCAGATAAAGAAATATGCAGCTGTTGTTCACAATCTGGTGCATCATGCTATGCAAATATATTTGAAATGTTCTAATAGCCCATTTAATGGTTTTATCCCCTATTAACAACTTTCTTCTGTGAAGCATAACAGAGTTGCTGGACAACATACAATGCTGTCTTTCTATTCGCAAGCATTGTTGAACTGTGTAGGGCAAGCCTAAAGAGGCCGGTGTTACAATCAACATATTCAACTGTTTTACTCTGAGGCAGAGTATATTGGCTTATCCATCTCAGCTGTCTCTCCTCTGGCCAGGGAACAATTGTTGCTGTCTGAGGGATACTTTTAACTAATAATGTCCAGAATTCATCTTCACTTAAAGGGCTTAAAGGACTTAAAATTATAGGGGGAAAACCCCACCAGCAGTAAAAAAAAACAAAACCCCACCCACCAGTAGTAGCAGAATACCTGTATTAGGACAAGGAGTGAGCAAACTTTTCAGCTTAGTTTTGAACAAAATTACGTAACTGTAGCTAAGAATATGCGTACAGAAGCTTCTTCATTAGACATATAGGTTGTAGTTCACTTGAAATATATAAGTATTTCTGTTTCATGCCACCTGCTAGTCACAATAATGATAGGTGTCTTTCAGGCAGTGCCCATCTCCCTGTTTCAAACAGGACCTTCTTGAAGAGAGAAAGTTACTGTGGCATATAGCCAAAGGAGAGGCCTTCATAACTCTTCCATCTCCAACTGGAAGTATGTTGTTATATTTGGGGTTTCTTTTTTTTCTTTTCTTTTTTTGAAAATGGCATATGTTCTCTGAAGGAGAGGAAAAACAAGGATCTGAGTAAAAAGCCTCAGGTTCAGCTTTTTTTGAACCTTTGGAGAAGATTATCTAATTTTGATCCTTTTATTTTTCAGTAAACAAATATGAGTTTGGTTTTTTTTTTTTTGCTTTAGCTCAGTTTGAAATTTTTTTATTTAGCCAGGATATCCATTGTCAAATGGAATAATAAGGGTGATAATGAGCGGCCTTGAAATATCCTCTGTTTTATTTTAATTTATTGCCATTAAACATTAACTTTGTTTTCCATACTTTCAAGTGGTGTTCCTACAAAACTTCAGAAATGTTGCTGAAAATTTCCAGGGAGACATGTTTTCTTGTCATCAACTCAAGCCATAAATTAAATTCACTTCTATTTGGCTTGAATTCTTTAAGCAATTGAGCTTTAGTTCCTCATGAATTTTAGCAGTTTTTGTTCAAGCAGGTAGAGAAAATCCTTCAGATAAACATACACATTGAATAAGTTATTTTTCCAGTAAGCAGTTTGAAAGGTCACTCAAGTTATTTTTGGAATTTTGAGATGTGGCTCCTTTTTCTTTGCTTTTCATAATTTAAAAGTTTCTTCCAGTTGTCATTTATTTTGCATTTAGTCCATTCTTTGGTGCAACATTAAAGTGATTACCTAACCATTCAAGTAGACTGGCTGGCTATCAAAACTATGCAACTCGTTATCCCAGGTGCACTCCAGTTCTTGATTTGTACTTCTTTAGTTACATTTTCCATAATTTTTCTGACCTTGTCAGTGTCAGTTTTTATATTATTGTTATTTACTTAACAAAAATTTATCAGTGATATGGTTCCTTTACTTGTTTCAAAAAAGCTGTGACTAATCCTGCATTCTGTACTGATATTTGCTGAGGGAACTTGGTTGGGTCCATTCTCTCAAAGTGAAACAAGTCACCTCAGTGAGAGGAAATTATAGGAAATTGAGATCCATTTGTTTAAAGGTTTTAGAAGATAACCAGAACCTTAAAATAAATAATGTAGAAATTTCAATGTGTGTCAAAATTAGTATTGGAGCTAAATTATTTATCACAAGTTTCTTTAATTCCATATTATTTTGTGACTGCAAATATGTTTGGGAACATATTTGCCTTCTCTGCATTTTATCTTCTGAGTTTCATCTTCCTCAAATTATTCTAGCCAATCAGGGATCATATATCAACTGGATAAAATGACAATGCTATATGACTGATCAGATTTTGCTTTGTGATTTCATCACTCAGAGTAAATTAAATCTTTTGGATAAAAGTCAGTGCTTCCTGGATTAGTTATATTGATTATTCTTGTTAAGATGGGGCCACTCTAAAAACAATTTCTTGTACAATCTTCCTCCAAATTTAAAAAAAGGAGTATTCTTATTAAATTTTACTACCCTTTTTGATCTTCCCCATTTCTGTTCAGCATATGATAAATAAAGAGTACTATAACTACTTACAGTATTATAATATGAATTGATAGGAATAATTGTTGAGCAAAGGAAATGTCAGATCCCTGCGTCATTCCCAGTACATCAGATAAAATTAAAAGATGTATTCTTTAAAAAAAAAATATTTTAAATTTTGAATTGTGAGAAAGGAACGCAGACGTTGATCACATGATATCTTTAAGGAAAATATCAGGCTTCTTTGCTAAATTCTCCCAAACTGTCTTGAACTTTTAAGGCATGGCAGTTTCTGATTTTCAACAGCCCTGCAGTTGAGGTGAAAGTTGACTCTGTAAGACTGAAGGAAATGTTCTTTTGCTTTCAGTCTAGTCATGAAAACTACAACTGCGGTAATAATTTGCTCCTAGCAGTCGTCTAGCAGCTGTCTAAATTTACAAGGTCACTGCCAGTATAACCTATGCCAAACTTCTAGAGACCTTCCAGGTCAGGTTTCACATAGCTGCACATTCTTCCTTGAACCAAGACTGTGTCTCAAAAAACCTGGCATGCTTTAAAGGTGAACATTTTTCACTTCTCACATTTGCAGTTTCAAAGGGCCAGTTACTACTGGGCTGACACAGACTGTTTGATGATGCTTCCTGCGCAAAGTGCTACCTCTCTACACTTTGAATTTGGGATGTGTATGTTTCTATTGGCCTACTCCTTTTTGCAAGGCAGAAATCAATATTGGCTTTCTTCTTGCCTCTATCTTGCTCTTGTTCAAAGCAATTAGTGTTAGTATCTCTACCAGCACTCTGTAATGGTTTTACCAGGACAAATAAGTTTATGTCCTCTGTAATGGCTACAGTAATAATACATTATTTAGGTTGTTTCACCATTACAAAAAAAAATTGGAAACATCTGGCTCCTGAATGTGATTTCACTTTTTTTTTCTCTTCAAATGCAGTGGAATGACAGGGATCTCTTTTCTGACATTTTCAGCATGTGGGATTGAAATGGAGAAGACTGGCTAATCCAGTCATTAAAAAGTTATCTAGAATGTACTGTACTGAAGGAATAACATTCCCTCAGATCAAATTTAAACTCTTGTGCTATTCGGCAGGCCAATCTAGTCATTACACTAGAAGTTGCTGGATAGAGATGCTGAAAGAATAGAATATATTTCAAATTAAAATTGCAATATTTTAATATCAGTTGTTGAACTATTTGTAACTCTGGTCAAAAAACAGAGGCAAATTCTCAGTTTGAGGAACTGAATCCCAAGCAAGATTCCTTCTAGCTCCAATTTACTTTAAACAAGGATGTTGCCAAATCTTCCTCCAGCCCAGGATCTAAGAGACAATCCTCACCCCTGAGCATCCTATTGCATATTAACTTTTAGTTTTTGAAAGACAAGAATAATTTTACTATTTGCTATTGGAAAACAACAGCCATGCAGGTGGATAGATGGTATCACACAGGTACAAAAATAAAATTAATCGACAATGTGCTATTGATTAAAGGGATGAAACTATCCAACAAAAGTCAAGGTGTGGTATGTATTTCAACAAGCTCCCTTGAAAAATGACTAAAACAACAATGGCTGATATAAAACTTCCATGTAGCAATTGTCTCACTCTTCTCTTGCCTGATAGATCCATCTTGAAGCTTCTCATCTTGGCTGTTTTGAATCCTGTCCACTTTTCCCCCTCTGATTTTTCAAACCTCAATCCTCACCAGTCAATTCTCTGGATGGGAACCTCTAATTTTTTCCACTACTATCAGTCTCTATCACTCAAAACTCTTGGCACCAAGCTATTATTTTCCCATTGTTAGTGGAAGTGGAGACCCAGCCAGGCAGAGTACTGCAAGAAGAAATGTCTCATGCTCTCTTCTTTTTATCTTAGAGAAAGTAGTTTTGCCCTCTCCATGCACCTGATCTCTTTGCTGCTTTTATTTCCCTTTGTTGTCTATCTAAGTCAATTTTCTTCTTGTCCTCCTTCATGATGCCAGAATAAATGTGTGCTGCTCCTCTAATTTCTTCCCTCCCCCCTCTCTCTCCACCCACAATGCTACAGTTTTTATAACTCAGTTTCATTTTTGTATGTCTACTCCTTGACGCAGAACCTTTCCCTTGCCAGAAGTCTCCAAATATTGATTTCCTTAGTTGTCTACTAGCATCCATTTTATCACTTATCTTAATCTCTATCTCTATTTGCCCTGGCCTCTCCAAGGAGCCCATTTCCTGTGTTTCTGAGTTCTTCCAACTACAGATCTGCATAACCAGCCTTTCTTCTTCTTCTTGTGCCATATCCGTTATCGGACGTTGGCGATCATGTTGGCGATCCTGCTTTTATCAGCAGCCGCACGAAAAAGTGCTGCTGAGTTTTGTCCAAGCCAGTCCCTTAGATTTTGAAGCCATGATGTTCTTCTTCTGCCTGGACCTTGTTTGCCTTCAATCTTTCCCTGGAGGATTAAATAGAGTATGCCGTATTTTTCTGGATGTCGCATCACATGTCCAAAATATTTTAATTTTCGTTTTTTAATTGTTTTGATGATTTCCCTTGGCTTTCCCAGGCGGCTGATCACCTCCTCATTTCTGATGTTGTCAACCCAGCTTATACATAACAGCCGCCTGTAAATCCACATTTCAAATGCTTCTAGTCTCTTCAGGTGGCCTTCTGTCAGAGACCAACTCTCTACTCCATAGAGCAGGATAGAAGAAATATAGCATCTGACAAGCCTGATTTTCAGTCTTAGGCTTATGTCGTGACTGCAGAAGACCTTTTTCATTTTGAAGAATGCTGTTCGAGCTTCCTCTATCCTTGTCTTTACTTCAGCCTTTAACATAAATTAACTTCCTTATTTCTTCGTGGCAACCTCCTGCCAGTGTGAACCAGATTTTAATCCTTTTTACTTATCAACCTCTACTGCAACTTTCTGGAATGCATATTGATTAAATTTGTCATTTGTTTCATCTGTTTGGTAATTATTGATTGCAAAGAGACAAAGATTTATTGATGATTGCCATTGCCATGTTATTTGTAAGATTCAATGGCTCAGAGACTTACTGCCAAGTAAAAGCATATAGTTATGGTAACCTGGCTGTCTAGATGAGACACTTAAAACATTTTAGAAATATTTCGATTGTATCAAGGATTGGATGGGAAGAATGGAGAAAGTCTAGTTCACTAAGGCAGGGATCTGCAACCTTGACAACTTTAAGACTTGTGGACTTCAGCTCCCAGAATTCCTCAGTCAGCTATGCTGGCTGAGGAATTCTGAGGGCCACAGTCCACAAGTCTTAAAGTTGTCATGGTTGCAGACCCCTGCACTAAGGATTCATATTTGGAGGATTTCCCATAACGCATGATGAAATCTTGTGGTCTATTTTTTGCATTGAACTTCAGCCATGTGCCAGAAGCATTTCACATCTTGTTATAATTCATTGTCCCTCCCTCTTGTTTTACACAGGCACTAGGGCCATGCAATGCCTTAGATTTACTTTTAAAAATGAGTTTAACACCTTAGTTATATTATGCTAAGCCACCCGAGCACAAAAAATCCTGAGCCTGGTAAAGAGTTACAGACAAATAATATGCTTGCACACTTATGCATTCTGGGGCATCTTTTTCACAATGAAACCAAAGTACTACATAGTCTTAGTGGATATACTGTCCAGTCCACAACCGGCTCCCAGACAGCCAGGAACTTTGTGTCTTTCACTCTCTGTTATCCCTGGAATCTTTACAAGCTGTTCCAGAATGAAAATGTAGGACATGAGAGAAAAGTTTTGAGGAATCTGTTTGCTGTTTCTGGCATTGGGTTATATAAGAGATTGGTTACATTGCTTTTTTTAAAGCAACAATAACAACAATCACCACCCTGATTAGCTAGAAAAATGTTAGTGCATTGGATTCTGGCTTAAGTCATATTGATAAATAGTGTAAACTGAAGTATTTTAATTATTGGTATTGCTTATCTTGTGTGGAATTTGTTAGTTTTAATGAAATGAGTTGTTTGCTTGGGTTGTTATGTTTGGAAAGTAATGGATGTGAGAGCGTTTACTGTAGTGTTTGAGAGGCTCTGAAAGGGGTTTTTGGTTGATCTAGTGTGGGGAACTACTTTGGACATATACAAGGAAACATATGAATTAAAAATAACAACAGCACTAGTTAACCCTTTCACATTTTACAGCCTTGATTAGAATCCAGTTTGTGATTCAATTTTAGGTTCATGAAAATATCAGTGCAGACGTAACTCCAACTATATATGTGCCTAAGGAATTAGAGGGAGGACACTTTGCATCACATTCATTTTATTGAACATGTTCCTATGCTGTCTGTCCTACAATGCATCTCCAGATAACATGTAAATTGAGAAATACATTTCAAAATACAATATAAAATGGATATGATGACATACAATAATACAAGTGTCAACTGTCCAGTTGACGAATCCAGAAAAAAAAGGAATCCCTGGGACATTATTTTACCAAGAGTATAAAACTTTACTGAAAAAAACCACATTGGCACAGAAGAAGTGAAACCAGCTCTGGGTTTCGCAGGCAAAAGCAAGGGTAGTTAATTTTCCCTCCGGACCACCCACAGTCCAAAATGTCCACCAATCTCTTCTGTTCATTTTGTTATGAGAAACAGTCAGCCACGCTGGGACATCTGCTTGGTGTGTCCTTGAGATGACAGCAATGTCTCACAGAAGCCGATGGATGCTTGAATACTATTCTCCAACCTCTGCACTCCATCCACCGCCACCCCACTGTTATTGTCAAGTTGTGAGCAAAGGAAAAATGTAGGTGAAAGTGGGAGTCAGTCTTGACAACAAGTCAACCCAATGAGCTGAAAAATCAGATAATAATGTCCACTGGAAAATAGCCTTCCATTTTATAGGTTTCAAGGCTGAGCCTGGATTTCTGAAACCTTTTACCTGAGCCAGTCAAAATGCCTTTTCAGGATGTTTTCCCTTTAGGCTTTGCCTTTATTTCCCTTAGAGTAAAGTGGCTTGATATTTTTTTTGAGCAAAAGAAAGTACTTGACTTTTTAGGTGGTGCATGGAAAACTGCCCACTCCAAATGTAATAATGGCTAGGTGAAGCCATAGGCCAGGACAAAATCTAAAATGGATAAGTTTGCAACTAGGCCTTGTTTAGTAAACACAGCTGGGACTGGTAACTCCATTATTAAGCAAAATGGTCACTATGTCGAACTGTAACTATGCTTATGGTCTTACTTCAGCTTTCCTTTGCTTTACAGAGCTGAGAAGGTCAGGAATGCGAAGACTGGTTGCAAAGTTACTTTTCATTACTGTTATAACTGTGAACAGTTGCCACACACGAGGCAGTCGCTAAACAAGAGCTACTTATATTTTATTCCACACATTTAATAATTTTCTCATTGTCAGATTAACAAGTATAATTTGTTGATCCTTCTTGGAAGCACAGGTGTCTGCAGAATAGGATGGTTTAATCACAATAACAAAATTAACATTGCAATGCCTTAAGTCTGTGTGAGAGACCTCGTGACACCTATACAAAAGGGTTGAAATTTGCATTGTGACATTGCAATCCTTATTTCATCATATGAACACCTTACTACCATACCTAGAAGAATATTGAAGATTGCACCTAAAACTCCCTCTCTCTCTCAGCTTTTTTCTGTTGAGTTCCCTCCCTGTCCATTGCTTTTCCTATCTTCTTTAGCTTTTGTTTCTGCAGAGAGGGGTCCAAATCTGCAAGAAACTGTCTGAAACTTCATAATCAAAAAGCCAAAAAGTGGGTCATCTAGTAGCCTTTGACTCACCACCCCAAACCCCATTGTTTGCATTCCTTCTCCAGTATCCCCACTGACTGGCCCCCTTCCTTGGAGGAATGTCAAACAAGAGTTAATTCCAAAATAGAAAACAAGAAGTGCTTTGGAAAGGCACACAGGTCAGCTAGCATTGCATCTTTGCTTGTCCACGACACTGTGATCCAAAGCAGGTTATGGCAAGTGAGATAAACAATAAATAAAATAATTTATAGGGACAACTGGAAATAGACAATGTCAGTGGAGGCATAATTAAGACACTGTTAGATCAGTTTGCATTTGATTTAAAATCATAATCTTCAACATAAAGTCAATATTCTTTTTTAATTGATTTTTTGAAATAACCCATATTCTCTGGATAAATTACAAAACTACTATCATATAATTAAGAAGTAGCACAGGGAAAAGGAATATTTAAAATCCGTTAAACCATAGATTTAATGAAAAAGTTTGTAATATAGAATTATAAACATATTAATAAATAGGAAATACAAACTTACATTAAAAAAATAAAACCCAAACCCAGTTCTGTTAAGGTTTTAACTCTTATTATTAGTTGCAACCTTTATAACTGTTCTATTGATAACTTTTACTCATGCCCATCTTTTGAAATTATTTTTTTAATAACCAGGATACTAGATATTTCCAGCAAAATGTTACAAAGTTCAGTTTAAGACAGTTGCACATTGTTTGCACTGCTCAAGTCAAATGAGAGGAAAATAATTATTAGTAACATAATATCCTAAAATGGCTTACATTAATATGCTACACTCTCAATTCAGGGGATTTACCTAAATGATATCATTCCTGAAGAATCTGCTTTAGATCAAATAAGGTTAAAGATCAAGGCTGTCAAAAGATTATGTCACCAGTTTCCATTACTTAAAGAGATGGGTTCATTTTCAGTACTGAAAGCAATCAGTATACCTGTGATTTACCTTTCAGTTTTGTGGTATGTGGCACCATCTCGGAGAAATTTCCCCTGAACAGTTCTCTGTGAAATAATTGAGAGGGGCTGAGCTTCCATTCAGTTCGGGGGGGGGGACTGCTGCTCCCAGTGAACTGAGCCCTTATGCTTTTATGTAACAGAGTATAAACAGAGGCTTTTTATTAAAAGTGAGTTTTCATCCATCTGCTTTCTGATAAGGAATACAGCTCTCTTCCTTTCCTGAACTGCTGGACTGCAACATTTAACTGCAGTTAAAAAAAGTGCTTTGGATTGATAACTCTGACTACTGGATGGAGACAACCCTCATTTACTTATATACTGATCTCCATTATCCTAGCCATCAAAGGCAGCACAAGGCCATATCAGATGTAGGATAGAAACAGATGCTATGAAATAGAACTGTTACTGTCAGACCTGGAGATACACTTTGATAGAGTAAGGCCTGAAGTTCTCACCTAATGTTATAGTTTCAAGATATTAGAAAGGGGGGGAACTCAGAAAAAAGTCTTCATGCTGTAGTCCTACCATCATGCAAAGTCTTTCGGAAAGGAATTAGACTGGGAAAAAGTGTTTGAAAGGAGACTAGGGGCTAAATGAATTGTGAGTTCATTAACGGAGGGAAACCTAAGGCCATCCTAAAGAGCAAGTAATAACCAACAATGTCCAGTTAAAGAAGACAAGGAGTACCAATTGCAGCATCTTTGGTGGAAAATTGGAACTAGATTTGTCTTCAACATGAGGCAATTCTATTCTCACTCTAGCAGGAGTCAGCAGAAAGCTGAAAGGAAAAAGGACATTGAGAAAGAACTTCATCGTTTGAGAGACATCAAGAATACTATGAACCACACCAAGAATTAATCAATCTGTCCTTGATGAGACTGACTCAAGATGATGATTAATTAGCAGAAACTCAAATATTTGGAGCATTTGTCACAAAGATGTGATACAAAAATGACTACACTTGGTGGGATGTACACTTGTGGCAAAACTGAATGAGGAATAATGTCACTGGGGATAGGTAGGATGAGATAACCATTTGATCCAGGAAAGTATCACCAAGACTATGGTTCAACATAATGGTACTTAATCTGAAATGTAATTGAATTTTTACCCTGAAATTTTTGTGTGCTTTATCATAATTTATTAGATAGTTTTATTCATTTTGATCTTAAATGGTATCAACTACTCTTAAGAAGGTGATAGTACTGGGCAGGCTCTTGAAAATTCACATCTAGATTCTGAACTGTCATAATTATTGCCTTTTAACTATTGTTTTTAGGGTGGCTGTGGCTGCCGGCGCCTC
>NW_015386689.1:517780-519124 GCF_001527695.2 Protobothrops mucrosquamatus
CCTAGGGAATTTTAGTGGGGTTTTTAAGAGAAATTTTAATTATATAGGCCATAGCAAATATTTCTTTTTAATTCGGTTTTAAATTAGGTATTTATTGTAGCATTGGTTTTATAAGGCTGTCAGCCGCCCTGAGTCCGGTAAGGAGAAGGGCGGGATATAAATCGAATAAATAAATAAATAAATAAATAAATAAATAAATGTGCCGGAGCAGGTGGTGTTTCCTCAAATCCATTAATCCTCAAAGGTATTATTTAGATCTATTCCACTTTAGGTTGACAACATGTGTCTGGAATAGAAACAAGCTTAATTATTTTACAGCAGAGGAATGGACAGAGGGAATATAATCTGTTAATTCTCCTGGATCTCTCAGCAGTTTCTTTTCCCACTAACCATAACACTTTTCTGGATTATTCACTAGATTGCCAAAGATGCTTTTTCATGAGGTAACTGGACTTTCTTGTTTTTCTTTGAAGATGTTTCGCTTCTCATCCATTCTAATTCTTCAGTTCTTGGATGAGAAGCGAAACATCTTCAAAGAAAAACAAGAAAGTCCAATTGCCTCTTGAAAAAAGCATGTTTGGGACAACTATGACTTGGATGACTGAGAATCTCCATAGACATTCATTAGATTGGTTTTCGGTAGCTACAGTCAGTTGATTTCTGAAGGTAGTGCTGGAAGACTTTTATCTTTGGCCTTAAACAAAATACAAATAAACGCCCCCACAGAGATTGTTTTTAGTCTTTGGGATATCCCAAAGTTCCATTACAGCCCCTGCATACTTTTTCACCAGGCAACTGGACTTTCTTGTTTTTCTTTGAAAATGTTTCACTTCTCATCTAAGAAGCTTCTTTAGCTTCACATGAATTTACATTTACATGGATATGCTAGGAAGATTATCTAAAGATTTCAATTCCAACATCAACTGGAATACTAATGACAAATGATTCTCTATTTTTTTAACCCGATATTTCCATAGAAAATGAGGAAATGCTAAAGGATTGCATGATGGCAGTGAAGATTATTATCTAGAAAAAAATGGAAGTCCTTTTGATGGGGAGTTGGCTATTTATATTAGAAAAATTCAACTGGCATGGACAATCAGATCCATAACTTGATGGCCATGGACAGGAGTACCTTTCATCAGCTTATATAACAAGGTTATCAAGGAAATGGAACAAGAGGAGACAGATGGTAACATTCTAATAAATCACATTTTTCATTGGGTGAATAGGCAATACTTGCCACTACATATTTTGAAAGTGTATCTACAATATGCTCCAGTCTGCCCTCCAGTACAAAAATGAGTTATTTTAACATTGTACTTTATCAGACTCTAATTTCAA
>NW_015386689.1:521435-550609 GCF_001527695.2 Protobothrops mucrosquamatus
CTTCTCCTTCTCCTTCTCCTTCTCCTTCTCCTTCTCCTTCTCCTTCTCCTTCTCCTTCTCCTTCTCCTTCTCCCTCAATATGCATATATTTGGAAACACTATCTGTAAAATTATTTCTCTTTGGCCCAATTGTATTCATTTTTTTTATCCTTGGACTGGATAATTAGTAAGTAAAGTCTCAAAGTGCTCAGGAAAAAGGGGCTTTGATGAATAAAAGTGTTTTCTTTTATTCACAGATCAAAACTAGAACACATTGTAAATTCCAAACCAAAACAGAATTCAAATTAGAAGTTTGTTTTCTGGACTTTCTTTAGAGTTCCCTACAAAATATGAAGCCATCAATACAATCATTCTTCTGGGCTGGAGGTATTATCTTCTTTTAACAAAATGAGTTCAGCAGAGAATGGCTACTTCTATGATATTAAAGCAATATTCAAATGTAGTAATATTCTCCTTCGCTATTATTTTAACAATGCTGTATGAAAGGAATAATTTGGTAAAAACTGATGGGAGCTAGAAAAAACTAATGTACTGATTTTATCTAATGAGCTGATTTTGCTCCCACACATTATTGAAAATTTTATATTCAAGAGTTAGTTGAAAATCTAAAGTTAGAAAACATGAAAGTCGGAATCATTAGCATCTGAGGGTTGGGGGCACAAACAAACAGAAGAAACTAATGACAAAAGTCGCATTGAATTGAATTGATGCAACACAAGTTCTGCTCTTTTTCTCCTGTGTATGTGTTTCACACATGTATGAAAGGAGCAGGGCTTGCATCATGACAGCACAGTGCTGCTTCATCATTTTGACTAAAGCATTGGACCGTATGAATGTTTCTGCTTAGAACCAAACTTCTTTATTTCTGTTTTGGGGTGCAATCTTATGCACACTTAAATTCAGAAAGCATCTTTGGACTTACTGACATTGATCAGTTACTCTAAGTGACTTTAAAAAAATACATTGCCAAAGTTAAATGTAAAGTAAAGAAGAAAAAAATATAACCACTGAAAACTGATTCAAAACTGTGATGACTCCAAATTCTGGGAGCTGTAATCGAATATATCTGAAGTGCACCAACTTGGGAAAGACTATAATATATCATAGCTAGTTTTAATTCTTTCTTTGATGCTAATCATGGTGAAAATAAAAGAAGGAACTATGTGTGAATCATGATGGAGAAATATTGCTTTTGTTCTACCTCTGGTTTATGCATTAATCTTGAACTTACTGGACAATCCTTGAGAATGGAAAACCTCTTAAAATATTTAGTTAAAAACAATAGCTCCATTTTCAAAGAATTTCTAGCAATTGTCAATTGTCAGTTGTTTTCTTGCTCTTCACCCTGGACAGCATGGTGATGTGATGAGTGCCTCTGTGATACATTCCTCTTACAAACTACAAGTATTTGATCTAAAATCCAAATAACACAAATATATGGGAAGGGTACATGTAAATATTAAAGCTAAGAATAACTGGGTGATACCAGCAACACCACTTTTTTTGGCAAAGAGAACTTCCCAGGAGAATACTTTGGAAATGGGCTGAAGTAGAAATGTAAAATGTGTTTAGCCAAGTATTGGATGATATTTTAAGCAATCACAGATGGTGGTGCACTAGCTGGTTACTGACAGCAGTTATCAGCTTTACAAAAGGTTTTGACAGGTCTCATAGTAAATGATTAATTACTGTAAGGCTTCCAATTTCCTCTTTTTTCCACTCATGGCTTAGGGTGAAATCTGTGGCTCCTATTACACTACTCACAAAACAGGAAATGTCTTTTCACTGCTCTGGCCAAGAACCAATCACCAGTGCAAAACTGGGCTAAATATACTCCAGTGTATGCATGTCAATTTTGTTTGGAAAAAACCTTTCCTCAAGGCCCAAGGAAGGAAGCAAATTAACTTGCTTTTTGGATAATCTTTTATTGTGCTATATGGCCAATGGTTGGTAAACTGTCCAACAGGACCACTGGTCAACTGATTCTCATGTCCACAAAAAGAAATGAGATATTGGAATATAGAGTAGGAATAACTTCGGACATCTGTCTTTTTTGTTCTCACTATCTCTTTGAAAATGCTTTAGTCGTTCTTATCTCTGTTAATATAGGCAAACATTTCATGAATATTGGTAATACACAGACTTAACAAAAGTCTCATAAATTCCATGTCAGTATACTAAAAGATTAAACACAAATTAAAAGGTATCTAGAAATTAATTGTAAAGATGGCCAGTTATGGCTTCCTCTAATTCGACAATCTGACATGCAACAGAATATACATGAAAGTGGATTTAAATTAATTACATATCTATTTAGTTTGGTAGAATTTGGATACTCTTCATGAGAAACTCTCCCAGATGTATCACAAAAACCTGAGATATTTTGGAGAACCTGCAATATGCTATGATCATGGCCCCTTGCAGAATCAGAATCATTGTATTTCAGTGATTTTCAATATATTTGAGTAAAATTAATTCAGATTATGGATTCTATAACACTTTCTTCCAGCTCAATTAATTTGGATTTGGTTTATAATTTTTAAATTTATTAAATGCTTTGTATACTTGCAACACTGAATGCATGTCCACAGAAATTTGATACCTGAATTAGCAAAATGAAAGCATGCAACATTAGAAATGAACTAGGGTGGAAAGTTTCAGTCATTGAAACAAAAATTTATTTTATTGCAGGCAACTTGGGGCTCTTAGAGATGAACAATGAAAAATAATTACTTTACCCAAACTTTTGTGTTCTTTTTGTTATCTCAAACCACTGATCCCTAAATCCTTAGCAATGAGATGGAATACACCTTTCAGAGAGATCTCAAATGTCCAAAAACCTGTTAATGTAGGGAAGAAAAATCAGTCATCATGACTGAGTTTTTCAATTGATACCCTCTCCATTTTACATGTGTTTCTAGGGTTGTTGTTTTTTTAAAGAACCCTTTGGCTCTATTCATATGATGACTATGTCCATGATACAACATAAATTGAGATCCAAATATTATCAGAAATATTATCATAAATATTAAGGGAAGCGTGTAAAAGCATTTAAATAAGGTTGCCTGTTATAATATCTGAAATAATTCCCTTCCCTTCTGAATTAACCACTGAATTGATTAAAGCTTCTTTTACCCACAGTTGTGGATCTAAGGACCAATTTCAGATTAGTCTTTCAGAATAATGCCAAAAATTCTATGTCTTGTGGTACACATTAATAATTTGTGAAGGATTTCTGGAAGAAATATCAATCCCCTCAGTTACAGAAGAAGACATAATTGTCACATCATTCCATTTTCTCAGATATTCTCAACTCTTTCCTTCCTCTGTCTTTAAAGTTATTATATCCTTGAATTCGCATCCATCTTGATCATTTACTCACTGGTAGATCCTTCTTCACAAACAGGCTTAGAGCTCCCCTTCCCAGTTAAGAAAATTAGTTTAGGCCTCTCTTTTAGAGCTGCTGATTTTGAATTCTTGTGCAATTCAAAGTAGCAAAAATAGCCATCTATCCGTTTCTACCCACATTATTTAATTATTGCTGTGCTTGCTATACTGTAGTACAGTGTTCCTTAGTCTTGGCAACTTGAAGATGTGTGGACTTCAACTATTATATCAAGGAATGGTTCTGGATTATTTCTGGAATAGGATTATTGCCCACTGTATCCCCATTCCCATTGCTTTTGGAATTATTCTAGTACTTTTGCATCTAGCTTATTTCAAAAGAAAATCAATCTATATTACCTCACAGGTTTAGAACACAGCTAAACCCTGATGTTTAGCTTATTTATAGAAAGCCAAACTACTGTTTAATAGTTTGGTATCCAGAGGATTAAAATTTCTTATTTCTTTAGAGGCATTTTTTTTAATCCATTTGTCCGCTAAAGACAGCAAAATTGTACTGACCTGGCCCCGCTGCCCAACACTGGCATATAAATGAATGGCTATTAACCGTATCAAGTTGTACTTTGAAATCCAGTGTCCGGCAACAATAACAGGCTTGTGTTATAGCACCTGGCAGAAGCTATGAGTAGGGAAAAGCATGCAAATCTTTTTCCTCCCTAAATTGAAGACACTGCTGGGAATATTTTAGAATGAATTCTGTCTGAGTGAAAAGTAATAAAATTGCTGGGAGTATTCCCATACTGTCTGAGGGTTGGGCAGAAGGGAGGGAATATGCGTAGAAGGCCTTGTGTAATTTTATTTTGAAACTGGATGTTCAGAAGTGCTTCTCAACCTTTACATACTCTCTTAGATGCTTATCTACTGTATCTTTGCATGGCCTATTTCATGAAAACAGGGCTGCATTCAAATAAAAAAGTTTCCTGGATGTGTAATGTAAAAGCTTTCTCATTCAAGAGAGCTGATTTTTTTATTTTCAACCATAGATGACTTTTCACTGTAGAATTTCTCTCTCTTAAAGTCTAATTTCTCTGAAGTTCTCTGAAGGTGAATATGATATCTGTGTAGATCGACTTAGGAAAATGAAAGCTGTGGCCACCTAAACGTGGAGGCAAGCAGTCCAGAAACATGGAAGAAAAGACTGGCAGAGACATTAGCCACACAGAATTTTAAGTGATTAAATGGGCACTGGAATATTAAAATACAAGGACCTGACTTCTGGACAACATTGTAATATTAATGTAGTACCAAACAAGCATATTGTGTTAGGAAGCACATTTCATTACTTTCCATGAGAGAGAAACAAGAGGAATGTTCCCTATTCATTATCACTGGCTTTCTAGAAATTTGTTAAGCTTTTTGAAAGGCCATCAAGACCTCTACCCAGGCACTGGGGTAAAGTGATGGAAACCTATGGATGGCTGTTGAGGCATCCTAGGAGATTTTTTTTGGGGGGGTGTGTTTAATTTCTGTTTTTATGGTCTTATGATTTGTATGGGTTGTAATTTTATTATGGTTATGAGCCACAGGTGTGCTCTAAAATGGGCAACCATACAGATTTTGGGGTTACAAAAACATATTCTGATAGAAAGTACAAAAATCCATTCATTAGTAAAATATGCATTATAATCAGCCAAATTGTTGACAAGAAACACTTGCAAAATGTGGTGGGTAGAAGATGAATATAAAGCACTATTTTCTTTTCTTGTGCCTTTTTGACTTTTTATTGCAGAGGTGAAGAAGTGATGTTATTGTTTATGTTACATTTTATTATATTGAGATCTTATGGCTTTGCTCTGCTAGATGACAGCCCTTGTTAAGCTTAATGATTCTCAAAAAAAACAAACAGTTAATGTGTGGATAGGCAATCACCAACAAAACCCAGTGCTATGGATAAGCTAAGAAATAAACTTCTAAACAATTTGGTATTGCATAGAAAAAGGCAATGCCATCCCTTTTCCCCTCTTTGTATACATGCATGCAAACATACATACATATATACATACATATGTATGTATGTATGAAGTCCCCTGGAGAACAAATTTATCTGCTAGTGCTTTGTACCAACTCTGAGTTGTTTTAATTCCTTTGACATTTTCACTGGAGTCAGTTTCATCATTATTGCCTCTGAAATAAATGTTTACTAAATTCATTTCACAGATGCTTCATCAAAAAAGGTGATTTTAGAAACTCATTAAACTTGTCTGAAATTCTCAAAACTCAAAGAAGAATGATAACCTTCACCAGCAGGTTTTTTTACAGTAGCAATCACAAACCATTGATGAATGCTCAAAATACAGAACTACTTTTTTTTTACAATTACTGTATAACGAATGTTTCGTGTCTGAAACTATCAAGCTACACTAATGAATAGAGTTACCTGCACACTTTATTCTTTTTTTTTAATTTTAAGTAGCCCATTTTGGGATTACCAGCTTTCCTTAGGAATGCAAAGTGTTCCATATATTACATGGAATTTAGAACTTAAGATAATAATGTAATTATGAGGGATTTTCTTTCTTCTTCATTGTATTAGAGAAAAACAAGCCCCAGCCTTTCACATAATTTTCTTGTTTCCCTTGAGTGGAACTCATTTTCAAAGGTATGCTTTATTTGCTATAGCGATAGTAATCCACATATCCAACATGAAAAAGAAGCCCTAGAGAAGAATTTAATATCTGAGGAGAATCTGAAATTTCTGCATGGATCTTCAGTATAGAATGACTTATTATGGCACTTGCTTCAATTAATATTTTCAAAAAGAGCTTGAGAAGTATATTTGCAACGAGAGATGCTCTAGACCAGTGATGGCGAACCTTTTAGACACTGAGTGCCCAAAAACCGCCCACCCCCACTCGCTCTGCCCCCTGCCCCACCTGCAGGGCCACCTACTGCCTCCATGGCCCGCTGCAGATTGCCATGGTGGCCCTGCAGCACCATGGCGGGCAAGCCCTCTGCCCGTGCCCTGCAGCATCATCTGTGTGCGATGGGGTGCGAGGGTGGAGTCTTGTTCCTGCTGCCCGTCTCCCATGTCCTTGGCTGCACTGCTCTGTGCGGGCCACCTCCGTGGGCTACTCTCCTTCCGGGGTGGCTGCTGGTGAGGAGGGGGCCGTGGGGGAAGGTAGGGCTGGGGTGACGGTGCACGTGCCCACAGAGAGGGCTCTGAGTGCCGCCTCTGGCATGTGTGCCATAGGTTTGCCACCACTGCTCTAGAAAAGGAATGAGGAATCTGTGACCTTGGATGTTGAAGTACAGCTTCAAACATCCTGTATGGATTGGCTACATTTACAAGCCAGGAATGTGTGGAGACCCAGGACTTTTTCTACAACTTTTGGCTAAATTAAATGAGCAAATCACCAATTCTAAGTAATATCCAGCTGAAATGTCTAAAACAATTCATTGGGAAAAGAAGTTCCTCATAATACCACTTTTCTAAAATCTGCCTCTATGTCAAGAATTGGAAAGTAGTTAGCATAATTTAATTTTTAAAATGGAATTTAAGTTGATTCAAGGAAAAATGATTGGAAATATTAATTAATTAACAAGTAGGTAGAAGACTCAATCTTCAGTGTAGCTTCTACAGGTAAATAATTACCAGCCCTTATTTATTTTTTGTTATTTTATTCCATCTTTATTATTTTTATAAATAACTCAAGGCAGCGAATATATCTAATACTCTTTCCTCCTCCTATTTTCCTAATAACAACAACCCTGTGAGGTGGGTTGGCCCAAAGTCACCCAGCCAGTTTTCATGCCTAAGAACTTACCTGACCTGATGCCTTAACCACTAGACCAGGGGTAGGCAACCTTGGCTCTTCTATGACTCGTGGACTTCAACTCCCAGAATTCCTGAGCCAGCATAGCTGGCTCAGGAATTCTGGGAGTTGAAGTCCACAAGTCATAAAAGAGCCAAGGTTGCCTACCCCCTGCACTAGACCAAAATAGAGGCCAAGGGACCTATAATGTTCTATATACCATATTTCAGATTCCATCAGTTCCAGCCCATAGATCAATGGTAAAGGCTGTAATAATTAATATTTAACTATACGTTCTCCAATTTATTGAGGGATCTGATTTAAAGTTCTTTGAAAGTGTCAGGATAGGGTAATTCGATAGGCATTATTTATTTGGATTTTCCAAAGTTTTGAGCAAAGTTCATAACCAAAGACCTCTGAAAAATTATGGGTTAAAAGACGTGATTCCATTTATGAATTAAGAACTATTAAAAACAAAAGCAAAGAACAGTGGTATTTCCAAGGATCTGTGTTGGGTCCAGTCTTTTTATTTCCAGCTGAACAAAAGAAAACCATATCAAGGATTTATTTCCAAAAACTGTAGAGAACAGGAACAAATTTGGTTAGGGTGGAAGAAGGCAGCAGCAGAGGGAACACATTCAGAATTGATTGAATTAGGAGTTGGGAACAAAAATGGAGAAAAATCATCCACAATGTATCTCTATGGGAGAGGCAGCTGGGCAGCTGTTTGGAATGCTGCCTGTTGTTCTATTCATAGCCCCCCCTCCCCATTCCTATGCTTCCCTCTTTCCTCCATTCTGGTCAGATTACCCTTAGATGAGCTGCTCTTTAAGGGGTTGGAAAGTTTTCCTTTTCTGCCTTGTTTTATTCTTTCCAGACACAGGGAGTATGCAACCCATCCTATCCTTCCCATTAACACAGATGCAACACGACAGAAGAACAGAAACTCACAGAGAGGCACAAACATACAAAGCCTCATGCTTTCTTACAAAGGAAATACAGATCTCTGTTATGGGGTCACTGCTGGAAGGAATGGTCTGCAGTCTTTCTTTCCATTGTTCCTTTATAATAGTGATTGTTAGCAAATTTGCCATCAGTAACAAAATTATAGAGGAGAAATAGAGATCCAAAAAGAAGCAAAGCGCCCCAAAAGGATTTTTTTTCAAACTGGGAAAGATGAACAATGAAATTTTAAATAAGGGACATTTGGTAAATGCCTACTGGGCCACTTTTCTAGATGTGGCTCATCTCGGGTCAACTTTGTGAGAAGGAATAGTGGTAGAACTCATCCCACAAGAGACGAGGGGAATGGGAACGTCAAGCCAATGGGTGTTGATAGTACCAGGGCTACCCATTATTTAGTTTTAGTTAGAAATATTTTTACCGATGTTCCCGATACTGATGATGACAACAAGGATCATAAACTACCTTGGGTCATTTCAGAAGTGAGCAGTCTACAAATAAATGCATAAATAAATATGGGGAAGGTGCTTTAACTTATAAAAATAATGAGCAAAGAGAGGCACACAACACAAAGCATCTAAAATGATGCATAGTATGGACCAAGCAAACGGAAGCTCTTCTTTCTCCTTCTTTCATGCTGTAATAATAGAATAGAATATAGTGAAGAGGAATAATGGGATATTCCACTGAGGTAAATGGATAGGTAGGTCGATAAAGCTGCTATCACAGCTGTAGCATTGACTACTGCCTTTAAAGGAAGCAAATTTGTGAAGCGTGTGAATAGCTTCATGCCATGGAGACTGCAGTATTGTTTATTTCTAGTGAGAAAGTTTTTCAGTACTAGTTGCTATGGAACATGATCAGGAGGATGTTATGGCAGCTTTTCAAGTACTGGAAGACTGCTATCATGACTCCCCTCAGTCTTCTCTTTGTTAAACTAAAGATACCAAGTTCCTTTAGCCATTTTTCATAGGACTAAGCCTCCAGACTCCTTATCATCTTTGTTGCTCTTGGGCCTCAACATCTTTTTTGTACTGTGGTACAGAGGACCTTTACAAATGAAGTGTAAATCATTGTCATATTTTTTACATTTATATAAAGGCTTTTCAGTTTCCAAAGATCTTGTTTTAATTTTGGGGAGCTTCCCTCCCTACCACTAAGAAAGTATAACGTTCTCCTGCTAAATGAAAAGCTTGGGCAAAATGTTGTTTAAACTCAACCTCCCTGGTGCTGAATATCTAAGACCTTTGATGTTGTCTTTCCTTTTTCATTTTCCTATAAAAACCAGTTCATGAACAGAGAGGGAATAAACAGACAAAAAAATAAAAAAAATATAGAAGAATCTGTCATTGCTTGTCCCAGGTAGAAATAGTTGAAAATAGCCAAGGAGCACAATGAATGAGTAGCGATCTCTAGACTGTGGCATCTTGAGCTCTTGCACATTTGCTCCTTAATTCAATCAACCAAGATGTGGTATGAGTTTAGATTTAATATAAGGAAAAAGGGCACTAGGACCCACATAGCTGCCACCGTGATGATATTCTGAAATTCTTTGAAAACCTGACTGTTTTATTGCGCTTTGGGATAGGGTAGATGTTGAGTCCCTGTCGTTTGTTTGTTTGATATGCCTTATGTTTGTTTGTTTGTTTGTTTATTTGTTTTTGATGCACACAAATCTTTTTACTAATAATGCATCCAAGTCATTTACTAGTAATGCATTCAAGTCATCAGAAGTCAGCCCAGCCTTTAAATTTAAAGATATAAATAAATAATCTCTAAAGTCCATTGAAATATAACAGGATTTTCATCTCTGCCTCTGAGCTTTGAATTTAATGAGCAAAAGGTGAAGATATTGCTAGTGCAATGGTGTTTTTTGGAGAAGCAGTGACAGTCAAACTTTCATTGTTTGTTGGGGTGGACAAGATGTGTTATTCCAAGTTCACTGAGTTACAATTCCCTCAGATTTGCTATTATTAAAGGACATTAGAAAAGTGCATTTCTTTCTGACATTTATTGAATACAACAGCATCCCAGAATTATTCTGGTAACCATGGTTTATATCATTGTCATTTGATACAATTTGGTAGCCAGATAGAGGTTTTCCTGAATTAAACAACTAGTACCAGCTGTAGCAAATGGTAGAACCTGGTTGACTTCATCTAAATTCAGAAGCTAAACAGGATCACGCCTAGTTAGTACTCCAGTGGGAAACTATCAGGCATCCAAAGCTAAAAGCTAGATTGGAACTCAAGAATCACTCTGGAAAAAGTTAATGGCAAACTCTGCCTTATTATTGCCAAATTAATATTACAGAAATGTTCATGAAATAACTAGGACTTGGGCACAATTTGAGGAAAAAGAACCATTAAATCTAGGGAGCATATTACAGGCATGTGAGATTAAAAGTGTTTATAGATATGTAATATTTATGTAGTATAAAGACACTTCAGGTTTAAATACTATTTTAAATGAATCAATACAATGACTTGAGAGAAAGTTATATTAGAGCATTAGTAGTAAATTAATAATACCAGTTATCTTTCTTTCAACAGCTTTCTAGAAAGTTAGCAATGCTAATTGCTCACACTTGAGTCTTGGGTTGAGTTTAAACATTTTGCCCAAGCTTTTCATTTAGCAGGAGAATGTTATACTTTCTTAGTGGTAGGGAGGGAAGCTCCCCACTATTTTAAATGAATCAATACAATGATGTTTCTCTTTGTCAAATAAAATCTATCCTAGCTGTTCAATTTTTTTATTGAGATATTATTTGCCCTCTTCTGTGAAAATGAAAGATTTTGTCTTAATTTGGACAATTACTTATTTAGATCAAGACTGTAAAACCAGATTTGAGAGAAAGTTATATTAGAGCATTAGTAGTAAATTAATGATACCAGTTATCTTTCTTTCAACAGCTTTCTAGAAAGTTAGCAATGCTAATTGCTCACACTTGAGTCTTGGGAATCTCTGAACAGGAAACTATGAAGATTGACGGACTTTTGCTGTCAGCAACTCCCCTCAGATCTTGCTATATTTTATTATTTCAGAAATAATACACAGTTATCTAGAGATTCTTCAGTTTCAGTGAGGCACTGACTCTATTTCTGCTAGTATTCATTCACATTATTTATTCTTACTAAGGGAGAAGGTTATTTCTGTCACATCGTCAGGAAGATTTAAAAAGTGGTAGCCTTAGCTCATTGGAATAAATAATTTTTATGTTGGGAAGAGGGGAAATTGCAAAGTGATGGACACAAAATTCTAACTGGAGGTGTGAGTACAGCTTTCTGGGCTACAGGCATTGCTGCCCCTGTTTGTAAGAGAATTTAGGCACTAAACCCTACCTCAGTGGCAATAATTGTAATGATATGTGAGAATGACCTCGGGAGACAGGAGGAAGAGCTGCAGACTAAACAACTGTCATGCAAAATATATCTCAGTCCACTGAAGCAGAGGGGGCATGGACAGCAATTCAGAAGGAACTCTCCCTAAAGAAGGGGAGAAATATTTTAGGCTTACAAGATTCTGTTAATGTAATCTTATAATAAAGATAGAGTTAGTACTCATATTTTGTGCTTGTTGTTTGAACTACCTCGAAGGACAAACATCAAATTTACAAGTCTCAAAGTATTTCTCCCCTCCTTCCTTTCTACTCTCTTGAAAACTAGGAAGGGTTCTTCTAAAATGCTTCCCACACCTATTTTGCTTCTGTGGGCTGAGATATTTTTTGCATGACAGTTGTCTAATCTTTGTCTTTTCTTCTGTCTCCCAGGGTCACTCCTACCTACAGTACAGTAATTGAGGTCAGGTGAGAAAAGGAGAGTCACAGAGAAACTACTTCCTTGCCATTGTTGCAGCCCCAGGCAAGAACTCAGGAGAAAAGGAAGACTGGACAACAGAGACACAGCCTACTAGGGTTCTGCTTCTATTGTATATTCTGTTTCTACTCCAATCTATTTACATAAGATCTGTAGTAGCAGCACTGATTGCATTTTTCCTCTCTTACTTCCCCCTTTCTTCTGTGCTGCTCCTTTACTAGGGCTCCTACTAGGATCCTAGTCATATGATTAGATGTTTTGAAGGTTTGAAGGAAAAAGTATCCAGGGCCCCCAAAGCCCCATCTCTCCTGCTTTTGTTATTTATATGCCCCTGGCTCTAGAGACTTATCTACATGTCCACACCAAATTAAGAGTTCTGTGTTTTGTTGCATCTCAAAGAGAAGTGAATTCATTATGGCATACAGTAAGCATTTGTTAGTTGTAAACCAAGAAAACTAAAGCAACAATTACTTTGCTGGCCTTCTAGCTGTCACATATCATACAGCTCTTTGCTAAGCTTGCTGCAAAAAAATTAACCTGATTACCTCTCTGAATGTGTTGGCTCTAATCCCTGAAAAGCACATGCATGACATGATTAATGGGTTTAATTGTTAATGCAGTTGTTTTATCAGTCCCTCATTATATATAAGGTGACCATGGTTGAGCTGCAGAAATGAGGAAACTACTAAAGGCAAAACATTCTGTTGTCTTCTACTTTTTTCTGACATTTTGTAGCTCAGATATGGTAGTCTTAGCTTTTACCAACTGGTTAATGGAAAAACAGATTTAGAAACCATACGATTCACCTTTTTTTGTATGAAAATGAGATTTTTCAGCTCAAATGCATGAAAAAAGACATCACTGTCTGGTGGCTAAGCAAAAACTTAAAATTGTCTTTTCCATAGCACTTACTGTATTGTGTGCAGCACACAATAAAAAATAAATAAAGCTTTTAAAGTTACTGGGAGCAACAGCTAAGGAAACGTTCATCAGGAATTCTTTCACATATATGATTGCTAGTATTTATATTTTGCTGCTGTGTGGGTTTCTCTCTCTCTCTCTCTCTCTCTCTCTCTCTCTCTCTCTCTAAGGTAGATGGCCAAGTGGGAGGAGACAAAAGAAAAAAACCACAACTCTTCTTTTGCACAGTAAAGCCTGTGGCCTTCAGTCACAGCTCCCTCCAGTGGAGGAAAAACCAAAAAGTGTAGTAGAGGGTCTGCATTGTTCAATTTCTGCAAATGACTTGGCCTTTAGACAAGGAGATGACATGCTGGGATTCTCCAAGCCAAACACAATTTTTAGAAACTCTGAGTTCTGAGGTGAGATTAATAGTTTCCCCTTTTGCAGATGAGCCTGTATGTGGTCGAAACCAGTTAGACAAAAGAAAAAAAGAAAAAAATAACCCCATGGAAATATTTTTTTCGCAATATGCCAGCTAATGAAATGACTAATGAATGAATTAAGCATTTTTATTTGTTTGTTTTTAATTTAACCAAATGTTAACTGTTGCTCATTACAAAAGTTGGACTGAAAGCGTCTTTAAGCAAAAACATGTGTTATTACAATAACACTGAATCCAAAAGCTGAAGAAACATAGATGCAAAAAAGAATTGGGCCTGCCTTATCAAGAGCAGAAAGTCACAGGGTCAGTGACTTTTTACAAAACTTTCCACAAAGCTGAAGTTAGATTCTCTGCAGCAGATGAGAAAGTGTTAAATTATTTCTATTTGCTGTAATTATTATTTTTTTTTAAAAAAAATCCTATCTTTGTCACCATTTGGTCAAATAAATAGCCTTCTCATTCAATAGCCACGCTTAAAAATTCTTAAGACAGTTTCTGGTTATAAAAACGTAGGGTTTGTAAGAGCAATAACATTCTAGGGATTTATTTCCAAAGGATGTAATCTCACCTTTCTTTCCAAACAAATTTTAAATTTTATCTTCTGTGTCTGACCTAGAGGCATGTAACCAAATACTCGTGTACAGAAATTACATGTAAATGAATCTGGAATTATAAAAACCAACCTTGGAATTTCGGTTTTCTTTAATTCCACATGATTGTCAGAGAGAAAGAAAAGCAAAGGGAGAAGGGGAAAAAAAAAAGAAGCTTCGACTGATACTCCTAGTTTAATGCTGCTTACTGAGTGACTGGCATAATGATAAGTGATAGTAATTTCCCCTAAAAACCTTAATGAGCAGATCATTACTATAGAGGAATGGGGAGAAAACTTTAATCCCGCAGAGGCAGCTTTCCATGGTTGGCTGTGCAATAACCAGACCGAATTCTCAATGAGATTCCGAAGCTTGTGTTCCCTAGATAAAATTTTCTCTCACTCCACTTTTGCAAAGGTAATGAGGAAGTAATGAGGCTTGACTTGACCGCCCCCCCCCTCTCCATACTTGACTCTCTCCATTCCCCCAGCAGGTTCCCATAGGATAGAGTGAGATGTTGGATTTCTATAAAAGCTGTGCTGAAAGATAGGTAGGGAAGGTGAAGTTGCCACTGGCTTTGGCTTCTGCCTGAATGAGGAAAAGGGGCTCAGATAAAATTCAAGTCTCTTTCAGGTCTGTCAATTCGGTCTGATAGTTTCTACCAGCTAAGACAATCTGACACCGCACAGATCTTGTCAAGCCTGTTGACTGTTTATTTTGTCACCCGGCTGACATTAAATACTGATATTTCCATCTCCCTGTCCCCACCCTCCTCCTGGCTTCCCCTCACTCCCCCACCCGGCTACGTTGAATCAAAATCAATAATAAAACTCCGAAAGGTAGGCAGAAGTGTTACATTAGATCATTAGCTTAATTTGAGCTGAAAGGTCTTTGTTGTAAGTTGGGGGCGGAAAGGGACCTGGGGACCTCAGCAAAGTATTTTGCTGGCAAGCTTGTTGAGATTTGATTGCCTTTGTTGTGATAATCTAAAATTAATTTGCACTTGAACCCATCTTTCTTCTGGGCTCAATTTAAACACTGTTATAATTATGCACCCGGCATGAAATTGAGAGCAGACACTGATATGACAAGTCTGATTTTTTTTTTAATTCCCCAGGTACTAAAAGGCTTTTTCCCTCACTTATCTCACAAGGTAATAAAACAAAATGTTCCAGTGCAGCTTATGCTTAAGAGAGGTATTTGCCTGAGGGGAAACAGTAATAATCAGTGTATTGCTACACATTTACTCGTGTAGTTTCTCAGTAGGTCAATCTCTTTCTTTTAAAGTGATGTTAAACTTCTGCTAATATTAGTTGATTTGTCCCTGGTACCCTTTTTTCTTTCCTTTCCTTCATTTTTGCAAAAGTAAAATGGTTAGAAGGAGAGGGGTCGTTCTATTTCACCAGCTTGCCATCCAAAAGACTTTTGTCTCCAACATCCATTTTGATAAATATGAAAAAAGGCCATTAAAGCACTCCTCCTAATAGCAACAGTGATCTGAGGCCAGCCATCTTCCTTGTTCTTCCTGAGAGATATAGGGTTCTTATCAGCATTCTTTCCCTTTTAAATCAGATTAATGATTTTGGTGAAGAAGCTCATTAACTACAGTAGCTCCTTCCCTCCCCCTTTTTTCTCCTGCAGGTTGGCTTCCTCTGGATTTCTGATGCCCAGAAGAAAAACTGACAAGCTCAGTATCCTGGGTGCATGTGCCTCTTGAAATTGGCTTAAATGAATGGGACTTTTTTTTTCCAGAAAGAGAGATTTTTGAAGATCTGGATTCAAAATTCCACTCATTGTGGTCAAGAGGAAAATATCTAAAAATTGAAGGCCAAAGGACTGTCTCAGGCATAGAATACACAGCAAAATGAAGAAAATTCATGCCTAGGCATCTGCAAATGGTGACACGAAATATTTCTGCCTGAAGCCGCCAACATCTTTTGTCAACAATTATAAATGGCACTGCCTTAGAAGAACTCCAGTACATTAGCCAGTTCCCCACGCCCTGATAAAACTACATGGGATGGTACAAATAAATCACATCTTAATTTTTAATTAACTCAGGTTTATAGGAAGTGAGTCAAATATACAGGTAGTCCTCAACGTATGACCACAATGGAGCCCAAAATTTATTTGCTAAGCGAGACATTTGTTAAGTGAGTTTTGCCCCATTTTACGACCTTTCTTGCCACCGTTGTTAAATGAATCACTGTAGTTGTTAAATTAGTCAAATTGTTGTTAAGTGAATCGGGTTCCCCATTGCCTTGTCAGAAGTTCGCAAAAGGAGATCACCTTACCCTTGGACACTGCAACAGTCATAAATATGAATCAATTGCCAAGTGTCGAATTTTGATCACTTGACCATGGGGATGCTAAAACAGTAGTAAGTGGGAAAACTGGTCATAAGTCACTTTTTTCAGTGCCGTTGTAGCTTTGAACGGTCACTAAACGAACTGTTGTAAATCAAGAACTAACTGTAGTAGGTGTTTTCATATGTAATTGAAGCATTCATTCATTTTTCTTCTTATACCCATGAGAATACAGTAACCAGAGGAGAATCAGGAAAAGAGCATGATTGCAAACCATCCAGTCATTAAATATTTTCATTTTAAAATGAAGCTAGCACCTCATTCTCATTACAGTTCTTTGATTGCTATGAACAAAGTTTTACATTCATCACTACTAATGTTGACCTATTGATTTCACATTTGAACTTCATATATTAGCAGAAATCATAGAAACTGAACAGGAAAATCTAATTGCTTACAGCAAAGATTCAATGAGCACCTTAGTGACCTATATGTAGGCATAAGAGCAAAAACTGTTTGGATCCCATTTTACTAGGAGCCACCATAATTCACATTTTACTAATTAAAAATACAAAATAAAATGTAGTTGCATTTTGAGCAGCACATCTCATACTATTGCTGAATGCCTCAAGTTCTTTCTGAAACTACACAAAGATACTCAATATATACAAAACCTTTTTGTTAACTGTTATTTCAAATCTATAGATAAATTACTTATGGATGCCAAAGTACTTTTAAATGCCCGTGGAAGAGTTAGCCACTCAGTTTCTTACTACATGCCTTCACATACTCTGGAATATATAGTATTCAAAATACATAAAATTTCATTTTATTCTAACAATCATGCTGAGATAACAATATAGAGAAATCCACATTTAAAAAGTGTAAAGCAATGTCTTGTTTTGTTGCTATTGTAGAACATGAGTGAAATGTGTAGTGCATACTTTATATATCAATTAATAGAATGAGATAAAGATATTTTACCATGCAACCTAATTGTTATTTGTCAAAGTGAAGAATGGCAGCATTTCCAGTTTAAATACCTTTTTGATATCAGCCCTAAGAAACTGCTATTTTGCAGTCTTTCTCTAAAACAATAAGTCTGAAACTATTATTGAAATAATTCCTGGAAATCTGTTTTGAGTATACATCTATAAATGTAGATCTTATGCAGTTTATGTCTTCCTGATGTTGTTGTCCTTGTGTGGTTTTGTGTACTTTCATACTGTGAATTTCTATTCTCAGTATATTAACAGAAATCAAAGGAAAATATTTAGAATTAAGTACATTTACCTATTTTATTTACGGTGTAAATAAAATATCTATTTCTTTACAATAAAGGCTTCACATCAAGTGAGGCAGCAGTTCTGAAGTATTATTTATCAATCTGCAAATTACCATTTCAGGAAAATCCTAGTGGAATAGATGGTACAAAATAGAATTTCAGAGTTTCGGGAAAGCAAGTGGATTTCAGTAAAGATGGGCGGTGTGTGAATGTCTGCCTTTTCTATTAATTGACACTTCTCTCCTTGATTATGGTACTACAAAATATTTGTGCAGATCTATTGTGGCACTGGTGATTTTCTTTACTTGCCAATTCCCTCCAAAAATGGGTAAAGCAAAGATGTATTCTCTCTCCCCCTTCTTTTTAATTTGTATAATGTTTATTTAGGTTTAGACTTGACCAGAGTTCTACCCTTCAAAATTAACCAACACGTTTATTTCAGTTCTTCATGTGGATGATGCAGCTGTTCTCTTTACAACTAAGTGGTCTTACAGCAAAATCTCTGAACCCTTACCTGTAATTATGCAGTGGAAAGACCTATCATCAAGCATAATAAAACAGAAACAGTTGTTTTCTCATCTGCCATCACACTTAGAAAATTAATGTGCTCTCTGTTTTAAGCAAACCTGGGTATATAAATACCTGGTCATTTCCTTTCAGGTCCTGAGCAGTCTGGAAAGAACAACTAAGGGCTGCTTCTATTGTTCAGACTTGTGACTGCTATTTTGCATTATGTCAACTACAATGGTCACAGTTTTGCACCTGTCACAGTAAAATCTTCGCAGCAAAAGTAATTAGCCATCAATTATACTGCACACAGATTTGTAATCCCCATGATTCAAGCCTTCTAAAAATGGCTCAGTTTAAATTGTGAAATTTGTTGCGAATCCCTGGAGGTGTTTCCAACTCTTTATTACATCTGGAAACTAGACTAATGCCTAGCAAAACAAATGTATGTTTTGGTCATCTCAAATTTGGGCTTGTTGATTTTTTTACTGATAGTATCATAGCTTTCTTGGTTTGTATTCTTTATAAGATTGTAAGCCACCCAGAGATACCGTGTAGTAAGATGGGTGGCCAATAAATTTTACAAATAAATAAATTGTACAAGATAGATACGTATCAGAATTAAAGATGGGCATAGATTGGAGAATAATATTTTGTGACCAATTGGCTCAATGTTTCACCTTCCTTGGGCTTGAGGGCCTTGCCGGAGCTGGAACAATAGGCTCCTGCTAAAGGTCTTCAAACAGACCAAATTTCAAATCTCTTCTTGTGTGGGATGGATTTGATTGGAACGCCATCTTTCTATGCAGTGTTGGGATTCAAATATGTGAATAACTGGTTCTTTCTGTGGATGCCGCTTCCGGAAGTCCATTCTGGGCCTGGGCAACAAAAAAATTAGCTACCGGTTCTGCTGAACTGGTGTGAACTGGCTGAATTCCACCACGGCTTCTATGCCACTTATTTAACCAATATTTTATGTCCATCTTGCTGAAATCTCTTCGCACTTACCAGGTTCAATGATCCACATTACCGGAAAGAAAATTTAATAACATTTCTCTGCATGAACATTTAAGCCTTTGCCCAGTGGGAAAAAAGAGACCTTTTCTCAGGTTCTCCCATGTTGCTTTTCTATTCAGCCTGTCAGGCAGTTCTAACAGTGTCACTTCTAACCAACAGACTTGAAAGTTTGGAGGAGGAGAGTATTTTTCTTTCTCTTTTTTTAGTGGACAAAGTTTCTCAGATCTCCAGAAGGGTAGCCTATTTCTGTACAATTACCACTGTTATTCTTTAGTACTGTAGCTATTCTGATGATGTTTTATTTTGATATATACTACCTGCTTTTAAACGTGAATCGGTATCTGGTTTTTTTATGTACGCAGTTAAATGTATTTTCTCTTTGAACATAAATAGTGATGATGGTTTCAGGAAGAGATTCAAACAGAAGGAAAAGTCTACAGTTGGAAGCAAGCACCAGGAACCAGAAAGTGCAGGAGGTAATGAGGTGCCGAATATGTTAGATACTGTATTGGAAAAAAAAAATCCCATTATTTTGGACAGGTTAAAGAAAAGTCTGCATGTTATTTATTTTCTTAGGGATTGTAATATTGATGACCTACAAAACCAGATTCACAATTCTTCTCCTCCCTTTCCCACACTAAAATACTTAATAATTTGAATGCAACACAGCCTTCCTTTGAAAGTGAGTGTAGGATAGGCTATTGAAGGGTGAATGACTGGGGCTTTTGGGCACAAAAAAAACTCCCAGTAATGTGAAGGAGGTCGAGTATAGACAGTTAACAGAAAATTAGATCATGGAAATGCACACAAGTACCCCAGTCGTCCTTAGTGAAATGTTAGGGGATAAAGTTGATATGTTCCAGAAACATCTAACAAAATCTCTTGGTCATTTTCTTTGGATCCATTGCCCCAAAATGAAGAATTCAATTATTTTACTATATCAAATTTTTATGCGGCCATTTCTCTTCTACAAGGTGACTCTGGATGGCTTCCCCCTATTAGAATATGTTGCAAATTTACTACCACAATTTGTGCTTTGGGAGTCCGTTTTCAGTTTTCTATAATCCTTCATTTTGCAAAGAAAAAGGAAGACACATTTTCTGAATCACTCCACACTAGAGATGGGTGAGAAATTTATTCAGTTTGCATTTTAATGCGAACTTACCTAATTTCATGCTTCTCTGATTCTTGCAATGCCCTCTGTTGGAAAAAGGCATACAAAAATATGTATAAATGGGAAAAGGACATTCAAAAACATTGTGGTTTAATGTTAAGTGATCATATGTTAAGAGAATCGTGCAAAGAAAAAGCTCAAAGTGATGGGGAAAAAATGAGAACCTGAGAAAAACCAAAAGTGACAGACTCACTTATTGGACTTTTCTGTTCATTAAATGCTTAAAATAGACAAAACAAAACCCAGTAAGCTTGAATTGCAGCATTTTTAGTACCTTAGTACACCTCCTACTTAATTAGCATATTTCATTAGGAATTGCATTTAATTCCTCTAGAACAGAGTTTTGATATTGTGTTTGTACTATAATACCCAAGATAGACATTTAAGGTTAGACTACTCAGTTCTCTTAAGAGCAGGAGGAAAAATAGAAAATCTGAGAAAATCTTACAATGTCAGATTTGGAGACATGTTGGATTTGGATATACATTAAAAGTTATGAGAACAAGAAGCTATCAGATCTGTGAAAAACACATGAAAACTCACAGCTCCCTAGTTTTTTTTCTTGTCTGAATCCTATTGCAGTGAAAAACAGGGGTATAGTATATTGCTGGTATATATTTTATTGGGTTAAATAAGATGAGAAGGATGACTCTCTGATTTACAATTGACCAGTGAGATAGGGTAGACTGTCTTATGGACAATAAATTAATTTCATGGGAGAATGAGGATCTGGATCAAAGTCTTCCTAATTAAAGATACTATAAAGTATAAATTAAAGATATCAGCTGAAACTTTAGTATGACTAATTAGAAACCTCAAAATTGGAGATTTTAGCCAACAATTTTGTTACAGTGTTTTTCTTTTTCCAGATTGCTTTGTTTCGTTTACCCTAAGGACATAAGGATTCTAAATGTTCAAATTGCAGAGTCATTCAATAATTCTACAAGAAGATGTATTTGTGTGGTAGAAATCAGCAACTGGTAGAATAAATTGCCTGGGAGGGACCCAAACAGATTCAAGATAAAAAAAGAAAGATTAAGTCAAGACAGCACCTAATGTTTTTTCCAAACACTTCAGGCTCCCCCTAGATGACATTGATCTAATAGTTGGGCATTTAATTTCCAGGTCTCAGTGCCAATCTGTTGTCACCTTTGCTGCCCCATCTCAAACTTCCAGGAAACAAAAAACCCTCCCGGAAAGCAGGCAATCAATAATGAGATCAGTAGATTTTATCTTTAACAGAAACCTGCTTTGTTTATGGAAGTCTGTTCTCTCAATGGTTTAGCAGGGGTGGGTTGTCAGGAGGTGACTGTGATGTGCAGGGCTGGATTGAATGAACATAGATAAAGTCACAATGAAATGTGGCAGCAGAAAGCAAAACATATAAAACTCTAGCAAGTGAAAACCTACTACTCTATGTGTGGTCATGACTATTCTCATCACATTGTGTCAAATACAGTGTGTTTGTATTTTGCTCTAAGTTTTCTATATTGAGTTCTACTCTTGCAGTGCCACCATTTAGAAATGTCTAAATGGAAAACACACTCATATACTTTTAGCAAGTGAAACTTGCATTGATCTATATGCTCCCGGTTATATTGATATATAAGTGCCCTCTTCTTTCAATTCCAAGTCTGATTTGGGACTTATCAAGTATTCTATTCAGAATCTGACTTTGCTCTCTACTGTTGAAAACTTTGCCCAAGTTATATAAGGGATAGCGCTATCTTAGAATATAATTTCCTAGGGTATTCTTGCATATCCCATTGGGATTTGTTGAGAACAGGTTCTTACTCTCATGATTGTTCATGACCTCATTTATCTTTCTACATTTCAGTCCTCATGAGTGGCTTTAGTGAAGTCCTGTAACAGTGAAGTCCTGGGAACAGTCTTTCCCAATAAACAACAAAGATGTTGCATTGTCTACTTTTCACTACAGTTGCAACTCTCTGGTCCAGTGGAGTATCCCTGATCCCTGCTCACCATTAACTCATCTGATGACTCTTGACCTAGCAAAATTATTTGACATTTTCCAAGTGACCAAATTATAGGAAGCTACACTGTCTCATTAATGTCTGCATCATTATCTGCAATGTTTCATAGTCATTTCTGCTTATTCCTTCTCTAGTAGAAGTTGCTCTGGTATTTAATGCTTTTGTGGCTATGAGGAATGTTTCACATTCACTCAAATGTCTCCTCCCTGCAATATGGTTATATGGAGGATAGCTAGTATCCATCAATTGCTGTTTCTGACTGGCAATTGTTCCTTAGATGTCTGGAGAGGCTATTCCAAGAAGAACATACTATTTATTCACTTTAGTGGACTTCAAATGACATTTGGTAACTCAGCAGCTGTTATTCAATAATGGTTCGCTTTTTCTCATCTGAGTGGAACATCCCAACACTGGACTTGCATATTTGTCTCTGAAATAGCAGAGGGCCAGGAGAAAATTTCTTAGAATAGCTGGGACAATCCACTGCAAAAGGAGTTTGCAGATTTTGGGATAATGGTGTTCTGGAGATTGTCTTTGTTTCTCTCTTTGTCTATACCTGTTTTAAATGAAAATGTTCTCCAATTTGGAATCCAAGTGAATTCAGAAATGCAAGGCAATAGGATTAGATAGACAGAAAGAAAGAGAGAGAGAGAGAGAGAGAGAGAGAGAGAGAGAGAGAGAGAGAGAGAGAGAGAGAGAGAGAGAGAGAGAGAGAGAGAGAGAGAGAGAGAGAGAGAGAGAGAGAGAGAGAAAGAAAGAAAGAAAGAAAGAAAGAAAGAAAGAAAGAAAGAAAGAAAGAAAGAAAGAAAGAAAGAAAGAAAATTGATAGTTCAACCAACTGCAGAAGAAAAGCTGAAGGCTATATTGCTAATTTTATTTTATTTTTTAAAAATTATGGGTACCATATTCAAACACTTATTTGAAAATAAGAAAATACTAAAGTTAAGTACTAAACCTTTAACATAATTTGAATGTTTAGTTCGATTTGGAAATATAGAGGAGCAAAAGGATTTGTCTTTCAAATATATAACTCCTGCTGGAAATAAATATGGGAAAGAAATGCAGGAAAGAAAAACAGAAATGCTTTTGGGGATTTGGGGACTGAAATAAATATGAGAACTGGAATAAAATATGGCAAAATTACCCTTATAAATCTAAATCATTGCGTTTTAAAGATATTCCTTAGGTGGTATAATGCCTCTGTCATAGTCACATATATTAACAAAACAATTCACCCACTGTGTTGGAGAGTACTGAAAGTTACAGAAACACACTACAATATCAAATAAACTGTGAATTAAATTTTGGGAGAACATGCTGAGTGAGTTACACAATAAGAAAAATTATTAAGTCATTATGGTGTTATCAAATCTATATTTAACATTAAAAGAAAATGGGAAACCCACAACTTTAGTGGGGCATTTTATGGCTGCAGCTTGTCAAACAAGTTCTTGCAAACATCTGAATGGAGATGATATGGATAGAGTTAAGGGTATGGAATATAATGTACATGGTAGAATTGCCCTATAAAATTGGAATAAGTGAAACTAGTCAAACTAGCACAGGTAGTTCCAGAACTGATAGTTCCTTGTTTACTGAATTTATTGATGCCTTGGCATGAGTATAACCCTTGGGAAACCTGCATTTGGAAAGTTGGATGTAGGACTTGTGTAGGCTTTAAGATTTTTTTGCATTCCACATTGCTCCATAATATTTCTGTTATTAAAATATAAGCTTCCCCAAATCATTATGGAGTTGGATAGCTTTCAGATCAAATTAATCAGTCCAACAATCCTGGAAAGTATTTAAGTAGTTTAAGCCCTTGCATTACACATAGATGTTTTAGATTATGAATTGGATGCAGGTAATGTACTTGCTGTCTTGTCTGGGGTAATAATGATCTCCACTCTTGGAAAATATTTTACTTCTTGACAAAGGAGTGCAAGGCCTTCCTGAGAAGCAAAAAGCTGATTAGCTGATTGGATGAACGGGAGAGGCTAATTTGGCTAGTTTGAGTGAAAAACAAAACCATGTTCTGGTTTCTAGATTCCCTTAGGGCAAAAAGGACCAGATCTGGAATGACATGTTTGTACACAAAACTCACCAATTGGCTGACCTAAGAAAATATTTTAGCTGTGGACAACCAGACTAATGGACTGCTTTCCATCACCTGTCTATGAAGTACGTAGTCATATGCAGCCCTTATAGATTTGAAGGCAGCATTTCATTCAAATCCCTGTGAGTGATTATAGTGGAAATTGGAAGCCTCTAATGTTGACTTCCTTTTTCTTCAATGAATAATGTTGCTGCATGAAAATACCACCAGGTAACTTGGGTATATAAATGATAGTGAACTGGCCAGATTCTAGCTTCAATATTATTTAATTTCCTTTTATTAAAGCTGAATTTTGCCCTTTGTTTCTGGCTCGCAATCCATTCTCCATTGCTATTCCTAGTAGACTTGTTTATTTATTACACCATTTTGTCAGAATGAAACATTGGAAATCAACCACTCAGAAACTAAGGTGGCTGGATTTAATAGATGCCTTACCAATCTTCCTCATACTAGGGAAATTAATAACACCCCAATTTAGCAAGTGAAAGCCATCAAATATCTAAGCAATTATTTCATCCTCTATCTCCCAGAAGATTTTAAAACTTCAGCTATGAGGATAAAAAGCCTCTAACATAATAACCAAATATGCACACCATAACAGAAAATAATTATTAATCAGTAATCAACTTATTCAAAGCCAACACATGAAGCATTTTCCTGCATAGGGTTATTGATGCATAGTGTTGCATTTACAAGAACATCTTTGCCTGAGAAGCAATTCAGTTTAAATTTCTGAGATCCAGGCTCTGAGATCCATTCCCAAACATACTCTTTCTGTTAGAAGTTGGGTGTTTATTGAGCTCTTTTTGAGGCTCTGCCACCAAACACATTAGAGGTGTGTGTGTGAGAGAGTGGGGGGGGAGGGAGGGAGGGAGAGAGAGAGAGGGAGAGTCAGTCTTTGGCCTAGGTTGTGTGAATAGATGGCCACCTTTCCCTTTTGAAAAATTAATTCACTTCTGATCTGGTTCACTGTAAACTGAGACCCCAGTCTAGATCCATGCTTGCTCTAGATCAAGTTTGGAGCGTCAACCAGAGAACTTTAGACCTTGATATACAAAGAGATATATCAGAGAACACATGCCAATGTGTGTTCTATATCTACATTTACACATATATGTATATATACATACAGTCTTGCATATATGCATACACACACACACACAGACAAAACCAAGACTTTTTGTGTGTATATACGGTATGCATATATGTGTAGATGTAGATGTATTGGCATGTGTGTTCTATGCTTGCAGAGCACATATATACAACCAAGACTGTTTTTGTGTATATATGCATATATGTGTAGATGTATTGGCATGTGTGTTCTATGCTTGTGTGTGTGTGTGTGTGTGTGTGTATTCAAGCACTGAAATTAAATCAGCTAACACATACTCTTCAATTTCCTCATATTGGCCTTGGAATTTGGGACTAATCTCTCTTAATCACTTATTCATAACATACAAGAATGCATTTCTTATTAAATCTTTCTAGAAAGGTAATCGGATCTTTTTCTATAAGAATTGCTATTAAATTCTCTAGATCTGAACAAAATGTACATATATTTAATTTCTACTGTAAATGGTTTATCTACGTAGGATGTTTTACAGAATACAAAATAACAGAGTTGGAAGGGATCTTGTAGGTCATCTAGTCCAACCCCCTGCTCAAGCAGGAGACCCTAAATATTTTTTAAATAAATTGATTACTAAAAGAAGTAATGATTGATATCTCTCAAGGAAATACCAAAACAAAAACTGGAAAATATACTGAGGTTCTTTTTAACTTTCTTGTACTTAATGATCTTAAAATGTTTAAAGGATAAATTTTAAGTGCAATTGAAAAAAAGCTATAAGGAATCGCAAAATATTTTATCTCACCTTCTTGCTTTTAATTTATTATTATTGATGTTATTTCTTAATATATATTTTGATTTTGAATAACACTAATAAAACTGAAGAAATGAAATAAAAGTATTAGATTCGAAATCACTCCGAACTGCAGTATACTGGGGTTTTGTTGTGATTCTACCGTTAGATATTCAATTCCCAAATTGATTTTTAGCTTGGAAATGGGGAAAAAAATCACCTAATTATTACTTGCATCTGATGTAAATTGGCTGGCAGTGTAATAATTTTTCTAACACTGCTGTTACCATCTTCTTTAATTAGGAAAAATGCCCTTGCATGCATTGCTATGGCTTAGACAGTGCACAAGAAGCTTGTTCTCTGGATGTATTGATTGACCATTCATAAAAATGTTAAAAAGAAGCAGTATCAGGACATTTCCTAGTGACTGAAGATACTGTATCACCCATGGTATTTGCCTCCAAACTTGAGACACACATAGTGATTGTAAAAAAGAAAGTACAATAGTCCTCAATTGAGCCCAAAATTACTTCTGCTAAGTGAGATATTTGTTAAGTGAATTTTGCCTCATTTTACGTCTTTTCTTGCCACATTTATTAAGTGAATCACTGCAGTTGTTAAGTTAATAACACAGCTGTTAAGGGAATTTGGCTTTCCCATTGACTTTGCTTATCAGAAGATTGCAAAAGGGGATCACATGGCATGGGGACACTGCGACCGTCATAAATATGAGTCACTTGCCAACCGTCTGAATTTTGATCCCTATGACCATGGGGCTGCTACAATGGTCGTAAGTGTGAAAAATGGTCATAAGTCAGTGCCATTGTAATTTCAAACAGTCATTAAATGAAATGTTGTAACACAAGGACTACCTGTAAACTATTGTGTGTATTTGCACTAGTTTGAAATCCTTTGCCATCCTATACACTTATATGACATCATCAGATAGTTAATAATCCTATATAGCACTGAAAAGTTAAGAAATGCTGTGATTTGGTATATCTAAAACTTTTTTCATTATATCAGGTAAATTAGATGATTTTGGAAATTATATTTTCCAATAGGCAGTGTTAAAGTAGGCCTGTTCAGAGGGCTTTTAATTTAGAATTTACTTGCCTTACTTTTTAATTTTTAAAATATATTTTCACTATTTCTAAATTACTTTTATATTATTGTTTGACTTTATTAATCACCTTGGGGAGAGCTCACAATCAACCAAATTTTATGTTCCAAAATTCAAGGCACAGAAAAGTAGATTCTGAGAGAATGTTAGAGCCAATTTCCTTACTGTAAGGACAGTTCAACAGTGAAACTAATTACCAAAAGCTGTGGTGGGCTCCCATTTACTGAATATGTTTGAGTGGAAGTGGGACAGCCATATGTTGACAATGTGCTAATTTGGATTCCTGCAGTGAGTTGAATTCAATGACTTAAATGCCCCTTTCCAACTCTATGATTCTGGCTATATTTTCCAGAATTGTATGTGAATAAGAACATTTGTTTGGTCCATTCTGTGATGCAAACTTTTTAAAGTTCGTAATTCTTAAACCAAAATGCAGCAATATTTTGTAGTATAGTCATCATTCAAAAATACATATAAAATGCATATATTAATGATTGTATAAAGAGATACTTTATTAGAGAAATTAAATGCAAAAAAGGTGTTATTGAACACTGGGGTGAGTGAGTGTGAGGAAGAGAGAGACAGAGACAGAGACAGAGACAGAGAGAGAGAGACAGACAGACAGAGACTGATCACATTAGCAGGCCCTCTGAATGCATGTCAATTGCTAAGGCCATATTCCTCTTTAAATATATTTGTATGCCACTTTTCCCATAACAACGAATTTTACAACCTTTGTCATTCTTGGTCTTCTTCTGCCACATCTCCCAATCTCTGTTTCTGTGACTCAGGAATCAGATCCAGTTGCAGTTACAGTATTCAAGTTCCTCTAGAGCTGTGTTTCTCAACCATAACAACTTTAAGATAAATGGACTTCAACTTCCAGAATTTCTCAGCCAGGATGGGGGATTCTGGGAGTTGAAATCCACATATCTTAAAGTTGCTAAGGTTGAGCAAGGCTGCTCTAGAGACAAGGACCCCTGTCTTGCCCATTATCCTCTGAGTATCTCCTGGGCATGTCAGAAACAGAAAAAGCCCTGGGAAATTCCCTCTTTCTTTGCCAACAGTTATGCAAAAATCAAATAGACAAATGAAATACTGTACATCCTATTCCCAAATGCTCTCCAAATGACCAGGATAACCATTTGAGAATGACAGCCACATGGCAGCTATTTCTAGACCAAAATAATATTTCAAAGTCCTGGATAGGAGAAGATAGGAGATAGGAGAAGAGCAAGTGAGGGCAACTCCAGGGCAAAGCCAATCTACTTAAAAAATATTTGGAAGCCTGAATGAACAACTTCATTTTATTAACAGAGGTAGGCAGCAAGCTGGCCTCATGCCTATTTGCAAATGAACAAGGATTCCTTTTTCAGACACCTTATAAATGAAAAAAAAGGGAGATGGGAATAAAGTTGCATGCCTTGAACGAACTCCTGACAAACCTTTAGGATATGTACGTATTACCTTTGAAGTTAAAGGCAAGGATGTGTTCTTATTTTTTTAGTTGCCCCAGTGATTTCCAGATGGTCTACTACTTGATGAATCAATTTCTCATTGTCTCTCCAATCTTATATGAAAGAAGCATCCAAGCAGACTTTAAGACTGGGCTTTTATTTTCCCCCGGCAGTCATTGTGTAAAAGGGCAAAGAGCTCTTAAATTTTCATTGCACTTCTTCTATGATTCCGCACATATAGTATCTCCACCTAAACACCCCATTTCTCTGGGGCCTATACATCCGCAGACTGCTTTTTATGGGACTATGCTCTTATGGAGACCTTCACAAGGAAGAACTCTGAGCCTCCTATCCCTTTCATACTTTCACACCCAGAAAAGCTGTTCTTGACTGACAATGCATTGTTGGTCCACTCTGACTGCTAAAACTAGCTTTCCTGCTTTCCATCTCACACTAGACTGCCTAT
>NW_015386689.1:550873-554780 GCF_001527695.2 Protobothrops mucrosquamatus
CTGGGGCCTATACATCCGCAGACTGCTTTTTATGGGACTATGCTCTTATGGAGACCTTCACAAGGAAGAACTCTGAGCCTCCTATCCCTTTCATACTTTCACACCCAGAAAAGCTGTTCTTGACTGACAATGCATTGTTGGTCCACTCTGACTGCTAAAACTAGCTTTCCTGCTTTCCATCTCACACTAGACTGCCTATATAAGGACAAAACAGCTACAACTGAAATACATGCAGTGGCATTTGCTTCTGTATTAGGCATTTACGACAACAACAAGGAAGTCAGTGTACATTTCTCATCTGCAGTTCCATCCACTTATTTTCTTACATATTTGTTCATCAGGAAGCCAATTTCACTTTTACAGATGAGAGAGAAAGCAAATCTGCAAAACTGCAAGAGAACCGATACCTACACATGACCCAAACATACAGTATATTTAAAACATTCCAAGTATACCACCTAAATGCTAAATAAGTTCAGTGTTTGAACAGGGCCAGGTAGCAGAAATTAAGGATTGTCCCTGAATAGATCTGCAACAAACAACAATTTATTTGTGAGGAGTAGCTAAAGGGACAGGGTAGTACCCAAGGTTACTTACTGTAAGCAGGCAAATTAATAGTGGCATCACTGTCCTGACTCAGACAAAAGGTACTAATTGTGTGGAAAGGAAATTTCTCCATGCAAAGCATTACAATTGCTTCGACACGCATGATATATTACCATCTGCTGCTTTGTTCTAGTTGCTGTGGTGCAGCTCGACATACATGGCATATGTTGTTGGGGGGAAACGGGATGAAATATAGTATATTTCTAATATATAATCTTATTTAAGTATTTAGTTGACTATGCCATAAAAAACCCAAACCATTCTGTTAAATGCTTAATTCAGAAGACAGTATAACACTGACCTAGGTATATATTACAGTTTGTTCTTTTACTAAAATGCATCCATGAGAATTTCCTCCTCCGGAACCTCCAAGCAGTATGAGGGAATATAGGAAATCTGTAATAAAAGCCTTGATTTCAAACAAAATAACAAGATTCAATCTCTGGTTACCAGCAGTGGTGTGAGATCAGGTTTATAGTGTCAGGACCTGGTACTGAGACTAGATCTGGGTTAGTTTCTAGGCTTACATGTGGCACATGCATGGGCTCATTGGGCTCTAGTAGCTGAATCTGAAAACCCAATTACAATTTCAGGGTAAACTGATCTACTGTTGCTTTGAAACAGGAAATCAAAATCAAAGTCATAGACTCGTTTATCCCTATGAGAACAGCAAATATAATCCCAGTAAGATATAATGAGGGCGACCAGAGGTATTCTGTAGAGTAGTCTTGCATAGTAGCCATTTCCATGACTTCTTTCTATGCAACAACACGGTGGTCTGAGCCAATAAAATAATTTCTTCCCATATCACTGTCATGCTCTATGCTAGTCTTCCCCAGATTGTTTTAAAGTACATGCTCCAGCATTCAAAAGATTTGGCATCCTAGATAGGGCTAATTAGAGTTGCAGTTCAAAATATTTCTAAAGGGACTTATGAGGGGAAGATTGCTCTATACTCTCTTAGATGAAGTTTGCCACAGGGTAGCTGTGTTCATTGCCATTTGCAGGGATGCAAGGTGGACTATTGATAAAAAAAAATATTGAGACGTTTTATTTATTTATTACATTTACTGCATATAGCCACCTATCTGACTTTCATGAGACTTAGTGGCATACACAGTTATATAATAATATGGGTTTATAAACCTCTGGATTTGAAGGAGACACTCTGTTGTGCACTGAACTGCACCTTGTTGGATAAGGCCCAACAAGGGCTCAAGTCTTTCAAGATCTTTTTCCCAAAGTGTTAGCAATACCTCCCCAGCTTTATATCATCTGCAGATTGGATGATCACCCTTCAATCCTCTCTTCCAGGTCATTTATGAAAATATTGAAGACCAATGGGCTTAAAAAGAGCCTCAAAAAACTCTACTACATGCTTCCCCCCACCCAGATGTAGTGAGCGTGGTTGGTCAACTAACAGCAGATCTTTTGGGTAGCGGTAATGTCTCTCCTGCACCTTTTTCTATTTTGCCAAGAAGTAGAATATAGTTTACTTTATGAAATAATGAAATCTAAGTATAGTACAGTATATCCACAGCATTTTCTTGGTCCACTAACTTAATCATTTTATCAAAAACAGTAAGGTTTTTTTTTGGTATAAAAAAATACTTAACAAATCCATGCTGGATTCTAGGAATCACCTGTTTCCTAGAATCAGAGAAAAAAAATACATTCTAATCTTTTACAAAAGCAAACTACCACTGAAGTGTTCTAAGTTTTCAACAAAGAATGCACAATTACATTTTAAAAGAATGTAATAAATTACAAGTTTTATTGAATTGTTTGGTAAACATTAACTACTAAGTGTAGCATTTTAAACTAGTTCCAAGCATACAAATTTCTTTAAAAATGTGTTGAGCACACATGTGAAATTTGTTTGGTTGTTTGATGCATGTTTGGTTTACGGAGTCCAGGACTCACATCTATATAGGCAGGAAGGAATAATCTGGTCTCTAGTTAAGTACACAAGGATATCCCTTGGAACATTTCTTACTTTCACAGATCTCAGATTTATCCTATAAACTTTTCAGTTTCTTCCTACTTATCCTCTTCAAATAATAATAATAATAATAATAATAATAATAATAATAATAATAATAATAATAATAATAATAATAATAATAATGCTTTAACAACCTTTTCTCAGCTGTCTTCACCAAAATCCTCTGGAATCTCTCTGAATCTCAAACGGAATTCTTTCTCTATCAGTTCTAATAGTGCCAAATTATGTACATCTTTTTCCATCTCTCTGTTTACAACTGCTGTCTTGCTTTCCAAAATTTCCACTTTGTTGTATATCTCCTGCCCCTTGACCCACAGATTCTTCCATCTTCTTAACTTCTTCTTGCATTTCATCTTTCATCTTTACAATGCTTTCTTCCATTCTCTCTTCAAAACAAATGATAGCTGCCAAGTTATCATTAATTGATTCAGTGACCTTCTTGCCCAATTCATCAAACATTTTCTACAACATCTCTGGGATAATTCTCTTTCTGTCAGGTGCTCTAATGATCCTCTCCTCTCTTCTCCCACTTTGCCCCGTTTCTGGAGGTTTGTCATTCTAATATTGTAGTCCAAAAATAAAAATGTCTTAATTCCAAGGGAAAAAAAATGGAAGACAATTTTTTCCCTTTTTTTCCTCTCTTGCCTTTCTATGTCCTTAATACTTAATGTCTTTCAACACTCTATAACTATTATCATACATACAGTAAGTTCTCATATTACTTTTATCTTCTTTGTTTTGTAAAATCCACTAATTTTCTATGTTCCTGTTGATAAACAACATTTCCATGAAAATCCAATCTGTTTTTCCAATATTTTCAAAAGCACTTTGGCCAAAAATTAATCTTTCAAAATTACTGCCCCCTTTATCAATTTAAATGTTCTTACATTAAATCCTCGTTAAACTTTTTGCTAGTAATTTGCAATTCTTTAATACTTTTTTCTTTGGTCCAGAAAGATGGTTTACTCATCAAATAGTTTTCCCTTATCCTGCCAATCAGAAGATCTTTCTTTAATTTTAAAATGATTGTATCTGATAGTGATTTAAAAAGTGAGGCTTTTGCAAACCTTATGTTCATTACAGGCTGCCATTGTGATTGTGAGCACACTTGGAATACCTTGACTCACAACTATTCAACTCACAAATCAACCTCAAAAAACATCTCCATGGGCGCAATTGATGCATAATATGAAGCAGTGCAAAGGCCCAGCTGGTCTCAACTGCCACAAGGTCTTGAGCAGGAGTTGTGAGAATCCTCATAGCTGGTCTCTCCAGAAAAGTCGAGTCATGGCAAAT
>NW_015386689.1:555058-589091 GCF_001527695.2 Protobothrops mucrosquamatus
TGTGAGCACACTTGGAATACCTTGACTCACAACTATTCAACTCACAAATCAACCTCAAAAAACATCTCCATGGGCGCAATTGATGCATAATATGAAGCAGTGCAAAGGCCCAGCTGGTCTCAACTGCCACAAGGTCTTGAGCAGGAGTTGTGAGAATCCTCATAGCTGGTCTCTCCAGAAAAGTCGAGTCATGGCAAATGGAGTTCTTTTCTTTTTTGCTTTGAAACATTTCACTACTTATCCAAGTAGCTTCTTCTGTTTATTTAAGCTGATGTATCTAACAATGCTGGCTAATTGATACCATGCTTTAATGCAATTTATTAATATACAGGTAGTCCTCACTTAAAGATAGTAATTGGAACTGGAAATTCTTATCAATAAGTAACAGGCTCTTTAAGCACATCAGATGACCGCATCAGTTAGCAACAGCAGTTCCAGCAAGATCGGTTGCCATTATTAAGCAAACGGATCATCATGGGTCATTAAGAGAGAACTTTATGAGAGTGTGATTTCTGCCTTCCTGTTGTTTTTTTTCCAATTTTGCTTGTGCAGGGAATGTTGAAAATCATGATCCACAGGATGCTGTGATTTTGTAATTGTGAGCTGTTAACCAAGCACTCAAATTGTGATCAAGTCACTGCAGGGATGCTGTAGCAGCTGCAACTATGAGGACCAGTAGTAAGTCCCATTTTTCAGTGCCGTTGTAACTTTGACTGGTTGCTGAACAAGTGGTCATTAAGAAAGAACTACCTGTAGCATTGTTGCTGTTTGCTAGGCATCATTCTAAAAGAGAACTTGAAAGAGAGATCCTAGTAGGAAGAAATAAGCAAAACAAGGCTCTCTTTTTAGCATTGATGAATGACATGATAGACATAGTCAGAGAAATTATTATTATCTATCTACCTACTTATCCAAAAATCTGTATGGGGACATTCTAATCCAAAACCCTAAATAGAATAGGGTGTGGTAGACAAGAGTTTCTTCTAATAATTGAGACATCATTTTCTCACAGAAAATAGTTAGGTATATGGAAATCAAATTTCTAAAATTGCATTAAACCAAATACTTGCCATTTGTAGCTTTGGGCACAGAAGAGCTATCTAAAATGAGTTACTTTCAGCCCCAAAGGGAATACATTATTCTTTACAAGATATTATTACACTGATAAAAGCTCTCCAATTTTTACTTTTTTTGAAATGTGTCTGGCAAAAGAAAGGTGTATCATAACTATGTCATGTGTCCTTGGAAATGAATCCCTTTCAGAGGGCTGCAGCTCAGTTTGCATGTGGTCCTTGATATTCTTCTCTGGTCTCTATCACTTCATTACTATTTAAATGTATGTTAATTTTATCAAGGTACAGAAAGATCTTTTCCTTGCATATACATGAACTAACTTTATTACTATTCAGCTAGTGTTTTTGTCTTTGTTTATAGAAGAGAACCTTTCTGGGCAAAAGTAAGAGCAAGTGATTTTAAGAGAGTGTGTATTGGAGTTGTACCCAACCACTTTTTCTCAAGAAATAGTTACTGGTTTGACTGAAACTGTCCCTTGTATCTGGGCTGAAAAGATCCAGATGCTCACAAGATGGCAGCAGCAAAACTTTTCTGTATCATTATGCTGTTGCATAGTGCCAGATAAGGTAGCCCTATAGCAGTGGTGGCGAACTATGGCACGGGTGCCAGAGGCGGCACCCGGAGCCTTCTCTGTGGGCACATGTGCTGTTGCCCCAGCCTTGCTTCCCCCTGCGACCCCCTCCTCTCCAGCAGCCCCCCTGAAGGAGACTCGCCCTCGAGTGTGGCCCACAAGGAGCAGCGCAGCCAAGGACATGGCAGCCAGGCAGCGTAGACAAGATTCTGCCCTCACACCCCATCATGCAGTTGATGCTGCAGGGTGCGGGCAGAGGGTGTGGCTGCCATAGCGCTGCTGGGCTGCCTGGGCGATTTGCGGCAGGCCCTGGAGGCAGTGAGTGGTCCTGTGGGCAGGCGGGGTGGGGGATGGGGGGCAGAGCAGGGGTGGGCAGGGTGGTTGTTTCGGGGCGGGGCCAGTTTTTGGGCACTCGGTCTCTAAAAGGTTCGCCATCACTGCCCTATAGCAACCTCAAAATTGGCTTACTTGGACACACTGGAACAAACGACTATGAAAAACTCAGATCGAGTCAATATATCTCATATTTATTATTGTTTTGGCTGCTATTCTACTTGAAGGCATGTTTTTAGTTTCTCACTCATGATTTGGTCTCATTTGTGGATGGAATCATTTACTTTAATTACAGTCATCAGGGTGAATTTGTATTAGACATTTGTAATATATTTTGGAAAAGTTAGCACATATTCTCATCTCTGCTGGTTTGAAGGTTAGTAGTGAGGCAGATCAGAGATAATAGAGTCAGAGCAACGTCTTCCAGATGAAATCCAAGTTGTTATCACCTTTAAAATTCTCCATGGTTCAGCACCTGTATGTCTTCAGGGCTACCTTTCCCCAATTGGTTCTGCTGGACCAATAAGATCAGGTGAAGGACCTCCCTTGGCATGTCTTCTCTCAAGGAATGTCATCTCTAGGGGCCTTTCGAGCTTGGCTGCAAACGTTTCGTCTCCATTCGTGGGGACATCTTCAGTACGCTTTGAATTGTGCTCATCTGTCAGAGCACTGGCCTTTAAATAACTTTTTTGTGTGATGTAAATTGGTGTAGGTGTTATTTGTCCAGATGTTTCTGAATCATAGACTGGTTTCTGGCTGATTGGCTGGTTGTTGTTGCTAGGCCATAGTTTTTGGTGTTTAAGTATTGTCTGTGTGATGCAAATAGTGTTTGTTCATTTGGGTGCCTCTGAGTCATAGTCTGGCTTCAGGTTGTTTGGCTGGCTGGCTGTTGTTGTTGAGATATGGTCCGGTTTCTTGTGGGGCTTGTGATTTTTGTTGCTGTGTGGTGGGGTATCTGTTTGTTCATTTTAAATGCTGCCTTCAGAATTGAAGTAGTTCTTTCGTTCTCAGCTATTGATAGATTATATATAATCTATATAGAATAAATATAGAATAAACAAGAGCAAGCTATCTTGAGCTATCTACTATTCAGTCTGAGATAAGACATGGGGCAGAGTGATGGCTTTGCAACCAGGGAATCTTACATGATGCAGATGATTTGGATACCTTCCAATCTGTTTTCTCTCTAGGTTTGTTGGAACAAAATATTCTTTTGATACCTATCATCATGGCAGCCAATAGGCATAGGAGAAAAAGAAACACGCGCGCGTGCGCACACACACACACACACACACACAGAGAGAGAGAAAGAGAGAGAGAACTTTTTGATGGTGGTGATGCCATCTTCTTGGCTGGTTTTCAGATTGATATTAATATCTTTCAACTATTGTTGTCCTAATGCTTTGTTTTAGTTACTTTTAATTAACACATGTATTCCTCTTTGTTGCTTTAAGCTGGTGCTATTTAATTGCTTTAATGTTTAGCACAAAACCCTGTGGTTTGTTTGTTTTTAAAAAAATATTTTTGTATTGCATACTGTTTGTTTTATAGGATTGTTCCTGGTCCAAGATAATATGAACTGTCTTGAGAAAGCATTCAAAGTAGCTTGCAAGGGTTAAAATGAAAGAAATGTAATTGTCTTGAAAAGAGTAGCTTGATATCAGTAGCAAAATCTAAATACTCAGAGCCCATGGAGCAAGTCTAAACTCTTTGGAAATGCTGCACCAAGGCCATTGGGTGCTGCAAGCATCTACCTTTATAGGAAAAGGTTTAGAGGTCTTCCTGTGAAAAGCTGCATTCTCACTGCTGTACAGCCCATGAGGTTTTGCAGATGGAGGATATGCATAATATTATGTTCCAGGAAGACTCAATGATGAATCTAAAGCCCTTGAAAACAGCACATCTCCAGAAACATTCCAAAGTCCAGCTGTCCTGAATTGGTATACCCATGTCCAAAATGTTTAAAAGTGGGGAGCTCAAGAAATCCAATTCTCCACACAGCTGCTCTCTTCCATTCCCCATCTCCAGCTTTGCCCACAACTACCAAGGCTTAGGAGAGTCTTCCCCACAGAATTTCCTCACCATCACTTGCCTTTGTTGCTGAAAGTAAATGAGGCTAGAGGCAGTAATGACAAAAAAAACCAAGTGGTCATAAAAGAGCTGCTTTGAAACAAGGGTGATATTTTAGTGATCTATGTATAAATGGCAAAGAAGGAGGTGCTTTTTGACTCTCCCCCAAAAATGTTGAAAAAAAAAGGATGTAGATCTGAATGGAATTTTAATTATGTAATTCTTTTATAGATTGCCTATGGTGGACATGGAAGTGAAATAATCATTCTAGCAAGAGAGTTTAAGCTGCATCCTTCTGTTAATTTCCCTGACTTACAAAAGCTACCCAAGCTGTTATTTCAAACTCTCCCTTAAGTAGCTCAACAAGGCACATAATAAAGGTCTTGTCTTACATGGCTGTCATGATGCAGTTTAATAGTGTTATAAGGCTACATGGTGTGTGGTTGTCATGATAGTAGATTGCACAGGTTTGTATAGATTTACTGTCATTCTTTAGGCTTTTCATACATGACAGAGGTTGTCTGAAGCACAGCAGGAACATGAAACTTGTAGGGGTTAAGTGTCCCTTGCCTCCTGGCCTCTGACGTATCCTCTATGCACACATAGAGAGAGAAGGTACAGGGTACATCTGTCACAGGACTGATGACATGATGGATTACCCGTCTCATTGTCAGTAAATTTCAGAATTATTCTGCTGTGGCGAAGATAGTCTCTTTTTTTCCTCTTACATAGAAACTATTTCTACCCATCTTATTGCTCCCAAAATCAAAACAGGAAACAGTCCTTTGACTTCTGGGAATTCCCAGATGGTTGCTAGTGTTAATATTACCTTTGAGATCATTAGGCCATAATATCACTCACTGAAGGCTAGGAAGTCAACTTCTACCCTTTTTTTTTTTTTTTTTTAAAGATCTTTAGTATATATTCATTCTCAATCTGCCTCTTTCAGATCTTCTTCTTGTACAGTGGAAGTGTAGGAGAAAGAAGAAATGGGCCCATGCCCAAAGATCTGAAAAGGGACATGCACACATATCTTATCTCTGTGTAGCTTCTCCATGTGGATAGGAAGCCCAGTCTCTCAAGATTTCCAGTCCCATCTACACATGGAGTTGTACATGATTATCTCTGTGTAGCTTCTCCAGGTGGACAGGAACCCCAGTCTCTCAAGAGTACCAGTCCCATCTACACATGGAGTTGTACATGAGAAATGCTCCTTTTCAGATCTTTAATGCAATATGCTAAAGCTCTTGTCTGCTCAAAATGAGTTTATTATGAGTAATTATGACCTCTGGGATTAGTCTTGGCTAGCCAGAGGGTATAGTGGATCAAATATTGGATTTGGATCAAGAAATCTTGGCTTCTTTTCCTTGCTTGGTTATGAAGTGGTGCCATGGTCACTACTTCTTCAATATGTTTTAGCTATTGAAAAATCCTGATCAGGTATCCTCTATATAGTGAAGAAAAATAACACGTTAATAACATTTTCAAGTTTTGTTTATTACATGCAAGATAAAAAATAGTTCTTCATAAAATAGGGATAATGGATATTTTTAAAAAGGATTCAAATTATAAGGAATATCTTAATTATTAAGATTAATTATTAAACCTGATAAAAGTTAAATATCTAAAAATGACTGATATAGGAATAATATTGGACAAACACTCATGTGATGGCTCTCCAGAAGTCTCTAACACAAGGGAGAAATATAAGTGTGAGATTACTATATGGGCAAATAATTTAGATAAGCTTAGGTTACAGTCATAATTATACTCATCTGGCAGTAATTCTCACCACTATCAAAAAGGTATCTTTTAAGAGATAACACTTAGCATTCTGGTAGCAAGTAAAACTCATAAGCTAATATTTAATTCAGAGATGAATCAACCTACTCTTGAACTGATTGGTTAATATATTACAATCTATAAAGTTTTGAGTTTAGGGCACTTTTTAAAAAGGCTACCATTATCCTGGCTGGAGCTTGATAAGGCTGGCAAGAAACAAAAAAAATGCTATCAGAGAATTGAACTGAAATATCTGAAGATTCTTATGATCAAATACAAGGAATATTTCTATGTTATGTGCATATACAGTACTTGACCCAAGTTGATTTTTTCTAAATGTTTGGTATATGTTTCTCAAGAGCATCTCTCACACTAAAATAATTATTTTGGGGAGTTGATTTCAGTCTCTTGTGCTATCTATCATTTTGAAGTTTTGTTTTAATTTGTTTTCAGTCATTTTTACTCAGAAATAAGCATTGTGCCACTGCATGGATCTAAATGCAATCCTCATTCTCAGGATTGCAGTGACAATGTCTTAATGAGGTATCACATGTATCTTAAAAGATCTTTTGATTCAATTTTGATTCAGATTTGCTGGGGGGAAAAACTAAAATTCTTTTCTTGTACAGTACTTCTCATTACAAGTAATTCATATCAGGATCCAAGTGGTGCAATCATTTAGAATAACTAAATTAATTAAGTGTAAATTATTGTATTTATCATATGTTTACATTCAGGAACATATATGTTTCCTTCTATTTTTTCCCCTCACAACAACAATCTTGTGAGGTAGTTGCAGTTAAAAGAAAGAGAAAGTCCAAAGTCAGCTAACATGGATCAGGGTAGGTACTTTTTCATTCTTAATCCAGCATCTTAATATCTACACCACATTGGCCACACCTTACATAAAGGTCAATTCAATGGTTATAGGAACTACTGTGTATAATACCTTTTAAAATAAGTGCCATCTGTTCTGAAAAATGCCATTTTTCATTTCCCCCCCAGCAAAATACCAAAATTACAGAAACAGCAGAAAATATAAGGAAATTTCCTTCACTTTTAGACCCTAATTAAAAACATATGCGATTGATTTTTCAATAAAGGCTCTGTCTGCACAAAGTGAGCATCCAATTAAAAAACTCTTCTTGGTCTGAGTCTTTTAAGGTTGTCATATATAAAAAGCCACTTCCTGCATATCTCTGACATGTTTCCTTTCTTTATAAGGATTTTGTTACATGGATGTCATGGAAGAGTATTTAGCCAATCTTCCACCTGCTGTGTAAAGTGGAACATGCCAGGAGCTTTATCATGTGTTCTACTGTTGAGAAGCCTCATTTAAAGCTTGCAGTCTTGTTTATTTAAGCTCAATGGCAACATCATATGTCCAGTTATATGAATTAAACTCCTATTGAAATCAATGCCACTTAAATGTATGTCACTGGATGATGGATTGTTACTGAAAGATTCTAGTTCTAAAATGCCTTTCAAGTCTTGCAGAAATCAATAGGACTTACCTCTATGCAGTCACTCCAGGCAGAGAGCATAAGAATATTTGGATCACTTTTGCCGTAATGAGTGCAAGAAAATACTCTCAAATGATGTGTGCATAGAACACAGACACATCCAGGCCCTACTGATGTGCTTTTGTTTTGAAGTTTTAATCAGGTTTAAAAGGAAAGCTATTCAGGGAAATTGTGTGGTCTGAATTTTAATCCATCAGCCTGTGCTTTATAGCATGTGGTGTGGCCTTGAATTGCAGAATGTTTCAAACATACATAATGAGCTCAATGTCAAACTGTTGGGCCTTTTGTCTTTAACAATAAGCACTTAGCTCAACTAAATGAATAGAAATTGCTTTAGTGAATTAGAAAAGCCAAGGTCTTTTCAATGCTCTAATTCTAACATTAATTATTTCAGACATTGTCTAATTTTTTTTGCAATTATAGTAAGTTTAGAATTGAAGTTCTAAAACCCTGAACACAAAATTAGCAAATATCCCCAAAATCAAAGAAGCAGACTTTTCTAATCAAAGCTAAAATTTTGTATAGCCAGTCAGTAACTTTTTTTTAAAAAAAATATTGCTTTATTTTTTTTTTAAAATAGTATCTTTAGGACATGTGACATCCTGATTTGTCAACTGAATGTTGAAAAGAGGAACTAGAAACACTCCACCTAATCTTTCTAATTTGCAAAGAGATTAGATTTCCAGGACCCTGCTGCCTCCCCCTTTTTCAAGTCATGTATTCTAAAGGGCATTTGTAATAGAATTAGGCTTCCCCTTCTAATATTGGGGAGGAGGGGTGCGAAAGTGAATTTGTTTTCTTTCCTGCACCCAAAGAACAGTATTCAAAAAAAAATTACAGTGAATAGCAATTCATCCTTTAGAAATCCCTTCAACCCAGTTGCTGCTGGAGATCTGAATGCTTTCTCCTAAAGCTCTGTAATCCAATAAGCTTTTGTGTTTAGCAGCTTGTTTGAAACTTGTCTTGCACCCTGGCCTGTGCCTCTGTATGCTCCTTTGCAGGCAGGTGAGTGCCTGAGGGCCTATTTATTATTCAAGCCACGAGGCCTTCACAGCCCCATCCAGAATGTAATTTGTAATTAACTGTCATTTACTTCTGTCTGCATTGACTTGTTGTTCAAAAGACAATGTAGCTATGCTGGCCACTAGCTTGTCTTTTTGTTTTTGTTTTTTTGTGGTTATAACGTCTCACAGATCAAGCTATTCCATCCCCCCCCACACACAATATTTTAGTAAACACAAACATACACACAACACTCTTGTAAGAGAACTGATAGAATTATTTTCCTCAAACCAGCACAATTATGTTACACATCTCAGTTATGTGAAACATGGCACTTATGGGGAAGTCCTTTATGTAGGTGCCTGGTAACCATTGGTATGTTGATGAATTCAAATGAAAGCTGAGATTTCCAAAGACAATAGCTCCATTAAGATTTTAATTACTGCTTTCCCCCATCTTGCTCTGGAAAGAGTTGTTTTTCAATTCGGGAGGTTTTCCTCATTCTCTGTGAGAATGGTATCTAACTGAGATTTTGAACTCACTTCCTGGTGATGTTATTTTTACCAAAATTTATGGAGATGCATAATCCAATGGATGAGAGAAGGGACATTAGACTGCTCGCCATTTCTCTTAGTTTAGAATTCCTTTATAAAGCCTTTCTCTTTTGTTTTTAAATTAATCTGTAATAAAAAATACCTAAATGTGAAATTAAGTAATATCTAAGAACACAATTTTTAAACTATTTTTATCCTAATATAAACATTTGGTACTAAAATCTAAGGATTTGCAGTATCTGCAGGAGTCTGATTACACATTAGTCTGCATCAAAATTATCCAGGTTGCTTCTTTTCAAAATGTCATTTTGGAAGTGACATGGATAAGCATCCCTCTGAAAAGCATGTCCATCAAACAACATCCTACAACTACCGTGTTTACCCAAAAACAAGACCTGGTCTTTCTTCTTCTTCTTTTTTGCCTCCAAAAGAGGCACCAAGTCTTATTTTGGGGGGTGACTTTTCCACTCACTTCCAGCACCAACAGCCCTGCCCAATTGGTCCACTTCTTCTGCGTCCAAAGGAACAGCTTCATTCTGCAGCTGAGAATGGAGCTCAGGCCTGCATTTTGCAGTCAGGACTTTCCGGAAGGCCTCTGCAGCCGATAACTGAGCAATCCATAACTCAGTTCTCAGCTGCAGAGGCCTTGCAGAACTGAGCTATGGATTGAATCCATACCTTGGTTCTCGGCTGCAGAGGTCTTCTGGAAAGTACGGCTTTATAAAGGCTTTATAAAGCCTTAGTAGGGCCACACCTGGAATACTGCATCCACAATGTAAAAAAAGATTTTGAGACTCTAGAAAGAGTGCAGAGAAGAGCAACAAAGATGATTAGGGGACTAGAGGCTAAAACATATAAAGAACAGTTGCTGGAATTGGGTATGTCTAGTTTAATGAAGAGAAGGATGAGGGGGGACATGATAGCAGTGTTCCAATATCTCAGGGGTTGCCACAAAGAAGAGAGAATCAAGCTATTCTCCAAATCACCTGAAGGCAGGACAAGAAGCAATGGATGGAAACTAATCAAGGAAAGAAGCAACCTAGAACTAAGGAGAAATTTCCTGATAGTTAGAACAATCAATCATTGGAACAACTTTCCTCCAGAAGTTGTGAATGCTCCAACACTGGAATTTTAAAGAAGAGACTGGACAACCATTTGTCTGAAATGGTATAGGGTTTCCTGCCTGAGCAGGGTATTGGACTAGAAGACCTCCAAGGTCCCTTCCAACAGTGTTATTCTGTAAATAAAATATATAAGCTTTTTTTTCAACAGAGGTGTCTTATAGATGGAACAAGATAGCAAAAAAATTGGTGACAACCCACATCTTGTTGAAATCTTATAAATACATTGCAGTTATGGCTAGATTTCATTTCATTAATAATGGTTTATTTGTTCTCAATGTAGGTATAGTTGTCTGTATCATCATCTACAACACAAATCTCTAGAATTTTACAACATAGGAAATTCTTGTTTAGCTGTCATGAGATCTGGGTGACTCTGATCCTAATCTTACTGCTGTAACAATTTTACAGGGCTATGGTAAGGATAAAATGAGGAGAAAAATATTGCCCTGAAGTTCACAGACAAATATATTTATTAACATTTGAACTGAAAGTACACACAATATCATATCCTAAAAAGGGTATTACAAACAAACTAGACCAGTGGTGGCGAACTTATGTCACGGGTGCCAGAGGCGGCACTCAGAGCCCTCTCTGTGGGCACGTGCACCGTCGCCCCAGTCCTAGCCTTCAGCTGGGTTTTATAAAACCTTTTCGCTTTAGGCCTCTGCCGCCGTGTGCAAAAAAAAAGAGGTTCAATCAATCAGTCAATTTCAACTTCTTGCGGGGGAAAAAAAAGATCTTGCAAAGTTGGAATTGATTGATTGAACTTTTTAGTCCCACCCAGTCTGCCATTACCACTGCAGCCACACCCACCCAATGAGCCACACCGACCCAATTGGCCACACCCACCTAATGGGCCACACCCATCCGGCACCCGACGATGCATAAGTGGGTTTTGAGTTGCAGTTTGGGCACTCGGTCTCTAAAAGGTTCGCCATCACTGAACTAGACCAATACAAGAAAGAATTGTTTCCAAAATTTTAAAAAATATGTACAATTTTCATTTTTTTTTTAGTTCAGTTTTTATATTCATCTTCCAAGAAGCTCAGAGCAGATACCTAGGATAATTCTGCTTTGGCTAAATGGTAAAACTTCTCCCAGATCCCTGATGATAGCGATCCTCTCAGCTGGGTAAGGATCTAAGGATTGTCAGCCTAGTTCTCAATGTACTGAATCTTAAAATAATTCATAATGCAATATGCATACAATACTGGTAGATTAAGAAAGCCTGTTGAATATAGTAAGAGTTGTTTCTGTGGAGTCATATATGAAAACATTTCACGTATTAGCTCAAGATACTTAGTATATCAATAAAAGATAATAATTGTAGCTCAGGATTGAATTGTGGAATACTTGGTGCTCTCTGACCTTGGTTGCTTTCTTGCAGATATTTCATTACCCAACTAGGTAACATCATCAGTGCTGGAAGAGAATGGGTTTAGTATTTAAGTTATACCAAGTTAAGTTAGTATATTTATACTAAGTTAACTTAGTATTTAGTATATTATATTACTCTAGAAAGAATTTAAACAGCCATCAAGAATGCCTCTTAAGGGCATGAATCACTGGGAAATTATTATTTTTACACACCACATTGAAATGAACACATGGAGCTATTAGATTGCTCTTTCCTTTTCCCAGTGGGACTTCAGTAATATTCACCAAACTGGTGTCATTCAAAAATTTAGAGCAGTAATTGTTGGAATTAGTGGCTATTATATTTCCGAAAGATCAGCAGGGTACTAACTTGGCAAAAACTGATCTTACAACATGTGCTCTTAATATTCAGGATAAACAACTTGGCTTCTAGTCTATGTTGCATTGCCTGAAACAGTCTTTGATGGAACACAGAGGAATGATGCTTTATAAGTATACAGCATCCATACCTTTGTGTATATGTGGTTGTGTATTTGCTTGTGGGCCAATTCATACATTTATATAAACATTCTACGTGTAGACCTGGGTCCCTAGCTTGTTCCTTGCCTAACCATCAGGAAATAAATGATTGTTAGTCTTGGCTTCCAATAGTATTGGTGATAAAAGAGGATTCTTTCTTCACACAAAATATTGAACGGATTCATTAATGGAACCTCCTGTTATCTTTAGACACTTCCACTGGTAGAAGTAACAAAGCAAAGTCACTGAGTAGTATGTGCAGGTTTATTTAGTCATTCTCAATAAGTTGAATACTGATAAGCAGTGAAACGTTTCAAACCAAAAAAAGAAACTGAACTGAACTTCCAAATAAAAGTGCCATTGTTTCCATGCTGACCATCATTCTCACCCCATACCTCTTAAAATGGGCTGCAAAACTCAGAGTTATCATTAAATGGCAGCACAGAGTAATAATTTTATATTTTGTTTCTGCCATCTAGTGTTCATCAGAATTTTTGTAGACCAAACCTGGTAGCCCTACTTTACGCAAACCTAATTTCATATATGAGGAAACAATTATGAAACATATTTACCCTTTATAAAGAAATGATTACGATCACAGTTGTTAAGATTTTATTATGATTTTTACATTTCTTTCAAATGGGAATTTTCAACCAGACAGTAGATTCAGCCATTCAACATACATACATAAACCTTCCGTTACCGGAATTCACAATTCACTCATTCTCCACATAGCCCCCATAGTCATATATAAAATAGTTTGTCCTTATTATTGTTGTTGTTGGTCTGTAGGCTATCACGATAAATGGGATACTGTGGTAACTGCCTATTTAGTTGGACTGTACAATCCTTTTGAAAGATATTTGTAAAAGAAACTTTGTCTATAGGAAAACTACTCCATTCACACCTCCTTTTCTTCCACAATTTACACAATTCTGAATTAAACAGTGCATCCACCTCAAGCTGTATTAATTATTTCTCCCCTTTACTTGACACAATTAACCAGAGAGAATGAGAAACCTGCTGAGGCCCCTTTTCTAAATTGTTAAGAATGAACGCAGTAGAATTTCAAAGAAATGTTCTGGGTCTGTATTTATGTGCAGGCATGTATGAATGTTTGTAAGTAACTAAACCTGAATCTGAAATCTAAACCTCTCTCTCTCTCTCTCTCTCTCTCTCTCTCTCTCTCTCTCTCTCTCTCTCTCTCTCTCTCTCTCTCTCTCTCTCTCTCTCACACACACACACACACACACACACACACACACACACACACAGAGAGAGAGAGAGAGAGAGAGAGAGAGAGAGAGAGAGAGAGAGAGAGAGAGAGAGAGCAATGCTTTTGGAGCAGGCAGAAAGGATAGCAATTCCTGGTGTTATCAGGAGTGAAAAGAGCAGCAAGCATTCACAGCTCGGCGCCCAGGACTGCTCCATCATGCCAGTCTAAATGTGATTAAGCTTCTTTTAGCGCAGTGGTGACATCACTCATGGCTCAAAGCTGCATCTACTCAAGAGCATTAGAATGCATTTTATGCCTGGCTTACTCAAAACTGCAAAGCCCAAATTTACACCTTATTTGATGTGCTTCTGACTGCTGTTAATTGGTAAAGGGATCTTTGACCCTTTTGATCTTTCTCACAATCCTTTAAATGCCCAGGTCTGCTAAACTGTTCAGCAGGAGATACTCAGCAGTTGCCCAGTAATATAAAGTCTTTCTTTCTCTCTTTCTTCTTCTTCTCCTCTTCACCCCACCCCCACCCCCACCCCATGCTTGGCTTCCCTTCCTTTGGTTTACATCCAAGTTGCACAGAAATAAGAGATGACAGTTGTTACAGATATGCTGGTTTAATTACTTGTCAGCTTAGAGCCGATATCTCAGCTAGCCAACGTCAAAAGCTTAACTTTCTTCTAGTAGCTTATAGCATGACCAACTGCAAGTGCTTTAATATTTACCCATAAAACTCTGGATACATTTAAGATAAAAAATAATAAAATAAACAGCTCTTTTGATCTCTGGGGAGGAAAAAAAAGATAATCTTCTCCCACTCATGATTTTGTACAGATCTTTTTGTCACTTGAAATGAGGGAGTAACATTGATATTGAAGTGGGGATCATACTTTTTTTTCTTTTTTCTTTGGTTAATTACTTTGGCAACTATTGTGAACTTGCATTCTTTGAGGAAAAATAAGAATAAATGAAAAATAAACATTACATTGCTTTAAAATAGACATTCTTCCCCCTCCTACTTTTTTTTGTGGAGGGAGGAAAATATATCCATTTTTTGCAGATCCTTTTGTCCCTTTGGCGCCACTACCAGCTTTCTGTCTATGTAGGCTGGAATCAGAAAAACAAATGTTAAATAAATGAATAACTAACTAACTAAATAAATAAATAACTAAATCAATCAATCAATCAATCAATCAATCAATCAATCAATCAATCAGGAGTCAGATAGCTTTTTTCCAGACTAACACATTCTATTAATAGATCTAAACTTTCATGAGCTACAGCTAACTTTATCAAATGCATGGAGTACATAGTGAACTGTATCTCATGAAAGCTTATAGCTTCTGATGACATTTATCAATCTGAAAGGGTACTAACAGAGTCCTGATTTTTGGATGAATTTGCAAGTAATCCGAATGGCATTTATTTCTGCATTCCTTCATTAGGTTTATGCTCTGCCTTTCCTTTAGAAGCTGGTGGTTACACCTCCTCCAATTTGCTCTATAATAACAATTTGTGTGAGAGGGAGAGTAGGAATTTCTAAAAGATTAGGACTGACCCAAAGTTTTCCAAAGATCATCAATGTCCGAGAACTAAATGTGGTTTTTTTCCAGTGCTAGTTCAATATTTTAACCATGACACAACACTACTTTTAATACTATTCTGTTTGCATTATACTGTAGTATTACTGCTCATTTGGCCAGAAAAATAAGACTCCAAAATGTGAATGGCCATCGGAGGTGTAACTTTATCAATAGAACATTCATATTTTCTCACATTAGCTCTAATGAAATAGTACTTAGTACACACCGTATTTTTCCATCTATAAGACGCACCCTTGTATAAGACCCCCCCCCAAATTTTCTAGACAAAAATTCAGAAATCAACATTTTAAATATTAAACAAACCACATCTTTAGTTTTGCGCATATTTTCTATTTTATTGGTAATCAAAACAATGAAAACAGACCACATCTTTAGTGGCAGTAAAACAAATGGCCATGCACAGCATTTATTATCAGTGGCAGGTGGTCCAAACTGTTTCTCTGCAGCTCTGTTTCCATGTTCTTTTGCATAACTGATTACATTCAGTTTAAATTTAGCAGAGTAAGATGTTCGCTTACTGGTACTTCTTGGTACCATCACACAAGGGAGGCGACTTCCTCCAATCAGATGGCGCTCTGTGGGCTTAGTCCCGCCCACCCCCTCGGCCATCAATCATTGTACTGAGGCGGCTTCCCGGTGTCTCTTGCAGCTTCAGCCCAAGCTGCGCCAGTGAAAAACGGATCATAGAAAGTGGCTTCAGTGGGACCAGCAGCATCCTTGGGGCAGCGCGATTCTCTAGCACCAGGTGGCATCTCGGGCTGGCTTTCTTCCTATCCAGGCAGCCTCTCAGGCCAACGATATCCTCCTGCACCAGGCGGCATGGCAGCGGCAAGTAAAGAACCCACACAGGCATGCCCTGGGCTGTGGAGGTTACCATTATTTTTTTGTGTATAAGACGCTGCACTTGTATAAGACGCACCTGATTTTTTAACAGGTGTTTGCAGAAAGAAATAGTGTCTTATACATGGAAAAATACGGTATATACATCTTCCAGTGAGTGTGCACAATAATTAGATTCAAATTTAGATGTATCTTATCATCAATCATGAAGAGTTTAATAAAGAAAATGAATATCAATGGGATGGTAATGCTATTTAAGATATTTAGGGCATCAAGAGAAATCAGTGAGCTGACCTTCAGGGTATTGAAATCCAAAAGAAACAACGAGGAACTCTGGAAAGATCTCTTTAAAATTAAAATTGGCCAAGCAGGATTCAATTTATATAAATGTAAAATGATGCTCTGGAGCAAACAAACACAACTTCACATATACCGTGATGGGACTGAACCATCTTTACTAGCAAAGGAGTCATACAAGAGTTATACTGGAAAGCTTTATGAATATGTTAGCTTGTGGAAAGAGAAAATTCCATGCTAGGAATCACTAAAGAAGGGGCTTGAAATAAAACGGTCAACATTGTATTACTCTTATATAAATCTTTCAGAAATCCAATATTGTTCAGGTTCTGTCTTCTAGTTGCCATCTTTGAAAGAATATAATAGAGCTAGAAAATATACAGAAGCAGGCAACAATTAAGATCATTGAGGGGCTGAAAAGCCTCTTTAGGAGAGAAGTTAGCATAGTTATCTTAGAAAGTTGTATCAGAAAATTACATTGTAGATGTACCTGAGCTGCAAAAATGTGGACACCCACTAGATGGAAACAAATACACATGGTAGGTTTTCTGTATCTTTGTTGCTGGCGGTCATCTGAATTTTTGCAGCAAAGACACAATAGCTCTATGAAGGGAAACATGATCAATGTGTATAAAATTATGCACAATGTGAAGAAAGTGGATACTTGGATCAGAAGCTGCCCACTAAAACTAACTGGAGAGAGATTTGCAACAGAGAAATAGCATAGTTAACTTGAGGAATCCATTTCCATAAGATGAGGTGAGGGCCACCTTAATGTAGGACAGCTATAAGATAAATCTTAGTCTGATACAGCAGGGCTATTCTTAGGTGCTTAAAATGTCCCAACTCTCAATTACATAAAATAAACAAATGTAACATTTAATACATCTTTGGGAAAACATTGGACTATTTATTGAAATATCTGCCCATTTTAAATGAAGGGATGAGTTAAGCATATACAAATCAAGAGTTAATGACTGATTAATATTAATTGATTTATGTATGAGTTAGTGGTTTATATTCTCAAAGTTTCTGCTGTTTTGAGATATTCATCCATGTAGAAATTAGGTCATCTCCAAAGGTCACAACAAATAAGATAAGATGCATGTATAGATTAGGCTTTCAATCTTAAAAACAGTCAATTTTATATAATTGCCAAATGAAATATTTTACCTAAGTTCATTTACCTCATGAAAGTTTAATATATTCTCACTTCTAAAGTAATTGTGTGAAAAATCCATGAAAGTCTGAAATCTTCTCATGAAGGTCTGAAATGTGAAATTATGAATACATTCCCCCAAATTTTACATCCACACAAAAAAAGGATTAACATTATAGATGTGGATTTTTGTTTTTCTTCCATCCCATTATGTCTGATCCGCAAAGACTTGCCTGGACAAATCCCTTCAGTTTTCTTGGCAAGGTTTTTCAGAAGTGGTTTTCCATTGCCTTCTTCCTAGGATACAAGGTTAAATTATGTTTTTACATATGTGGTGAAAAGGATGCCAAATTGCTCCTATCGTGCCATTATTCCTTAGGAAGGTGGAATGTTTGTGGCATTTAACTTCCCATCACTTTTTTCCAAATCCAGATGCCATTTTTTTATTTTTAGTCCTATGTTTAACACCAGTCTTGTCCATTCAGATACATAGTTTTCATTGAAGTGAAACAGATTATTGGTTACTATAGTTTCCCTACTGCATGATATTTGTTGTAGAAAGCCCATTATAATAGGTTTAAAAGTTCAGTTCAGACAAGAAGTCAGTGTTGTGAAGAATGACAGAGAAGATACCTGAGTTGTGTCTTTGATGTTTCCTTTAAGTTGCATGATAGAAAGGGAATTAGCCGTGGGTTAATTGTTTGGTACTTAAGGCTCTGTCTCTCTCAATTACCACAGAGTGAAATATGTTGCAATGAAGGCAATGGCTTTTATTTAATTCAACCTCCCTTGCCCCTCCCGTCCTGCTAGCCAGATTTAATGGCTAGTCGCCTGTTACATAAAAATAAGCTAAAATGTTTTGCATGCTATTATTCTAACAACGCATCCATTACCCCACACCATCTCACCCCACATATACATTTTGCACAGGACAAAATAAAAGTAGATAGTTGTTTTTACCTCCTCCAAGAAAGAGAAATCTAGCTAGAGAAAGCTTATTTACATTAAGAAAGTTAAACTATCAGCTATCAACAAGCTTTGCTATTTTTTTAACCTAGTTTCCCCCCCCCCCGAGGAATTTCTAAAATATTGTGGCTGGGCCCAAATGTGGATTTTTTTCATCAAAACAAAGAGCTCACATACTCTCTGTCCCATATAACAGCAAAAAACCGAAAAACTTTAAGCCATATGGAAAGTGTGTTGTACATGTCACACTGGCTTGAGTATCACTTGTCAAGTAACTCACTTTAAGAGAAGCAGGAATTATTGTTGCATTCTTGGAGATCTCCCATTCATTTTGGCAAAACTTTCCCTTGTCAGCGAGTAGAACTCAAATATTCCTAATATCTATCCTCTTAGGGAAACTGTAGACATTCGCATTATACACTCTCAAATTAGAGATGTGGTACGCATAAAATCAGATTGCCCTGCCCCCCCCCCCCGCCCGCCTTCCTGAAGGTAAAGAAAAGCTTTGGTTGGTTCATATCTGGTGAAAGAACAAAAGAGGTGCTGAATCTGAGGCTGAGAAAAGAGGGGACTAACACTGTTCCCCAGAATTCCAAATTAAACTTGGAAATTTCCAAGTAAAAAGAAACCCAGAAAATTCCTTGGTAGATAATGAAGATGATTTTTTAACATACTCTGTGTTAATAGACAGATATTTTCTACCAGATATAATCCAAAGACAATATTTACAGTAACAACATTTGTTAACAATATGTTTCTATCAGCAACATTCTCCGCTTCTAAGATACTTGAGATACTAGAACAACTTGTTAAATCCTTTGAAACTAAAAAAAAACCCCTATTAGTTCCTATAGATTTCTGTTACCAATAAATCAATTTGATATGGAGATGCTACGAAATGAGTGGAATAAAGAATTAGAGGTTTCTGCCCAGACAATGGGAGAATATTTTAATTTCAAAACAAGAGTGCCAATGGACTGCAAACTATGACTTATACAACAAAAATAATATTTAGAATTTATTGGACTCTGTTTTTACTTTTTTAAAAAAAACAAACCACTTTTTATCTTTTTGTTTTCTTTGACAATGCATGTATTTGTATCCTGTGTTTTGTTTTTCCGCCATAATTTTAAAAGCAATCAAATAAATTAAAAAGAAAAACTCAGCTTTTTCACAGGACTTTTAATTACTTTTAACACATCTTTGGTATGTTTGGTTTGGACGCTAGGGTGATGTAACAATTCTATATCGATTATTTTTATTTTAGAAGTGTATTTAATATTCACTTTGGTAAACCACTAAGAGGAATTAAAGAGTTGTTAGTAGATAAATAATTTACGCCCTCACAGTCTGTTGCCTATTTGCATCTTTCTATCAGGCCCTGGATCTGATCCTTCTTGATCAGGATTGGACACACATAGAAAAAGACTAGCGGGGGGAAAAAAGTAAGGAAAAAAATAGTACTTGTTTAGATGCCCATACTTGTCTCTTCTTTAATGTGGTTTGGGACACACCTGGATTTCCCCCCACTGTTGTCATTTAGGCCTATAAATTAAATGTTACCAGAGCTTTAAAAAATAGTAGTATCTTCTTCACCAACTGCTTTTTGACATTGCTGAAGGTTTTGTCTTGATTATTTCCAATAAAAATTGAAAGTAAGGATGACTGTCTTGGCTCACTAAGCAACCAGATTTTATCACTAATTACAATCCTTTATTACCAGTAGTTTAATAGGTTTATGATCGGTCATAAAACAATTCAGCTTGGGAGTACATAAAAGGAATGAGTTATACAGCTGTGACATCTTAATGTCAATTCACTGTAATCATTTTATTATCTTTAATGGGCATGTTTCCCCCCCCCCCTCAGTAAGTTGGCTTGCATTCCTTTAAATGGGATAGTCAAGTACAGGAGGCAAAGAGAAACCACATAAATATACAGTAAAATACTTAATGATGCACTTAAAAAAACTTCTAATGTCAAAAGTATGCATCATACCTGTGGAGACACATTATGGGTAATTATAATAAAACAATAGGTGCTATAACAATCTTTCTAACTTTTTCAGTAGAAGACAGCTTCTTTGTTTCTACATATGTTTTCTTCATTAATTGTTCTTCACGTTGCTGTAATTGCATGGTGTCAAGAAGGATAAAACCTGGTGCATTTGCTGCATCAGATCTTTCTTTTTTTCTTTCTTTCTTTCTTTCTTTCTTTCTTTCTTTCTTTCTTTCTTTCTTTCTTTCTTTCTTTCTTTCTTTCTTTCTCTTTCTCCTGAAGAGAAAGAAAGAAAGAAAGGTAAACAATCACCAGAAAACAAAATCTCTAGCACTGTTTGTTTAATTTCCTCTGATAGCAGAGAGAGAAGGCCACCCTCAGAAAGGAACAGTGCCTCAAATCCATTTTTTTATGTACCAGTGTTGCTCAAGCTTAGCAACTTTAAGTTGTGTGGACTTCAAATCTCAGAATTCCCAAGAAACATTCTGGGAGTTGACCTCCACATCTCTTAATGTTGCCAAGATTAAAAAAAACAGTGGTCTATACTATAAAAACGTTCTGAATTTAGAATTCAAACACTGAGGAGGACAACATGTGAGGAGGAAGAATACATTTGATTTTTCAATCTTTCTTGTTCATTATTAAGAAAGCACCTGAATACACACAATCTCCCACATAATTAATAGATGAGAGACATATCTCACATACTGTACCTACAATTTGTATGGCTTACATTGTCCTAGCAATTCATATCTATATATTTGTAATTAATTAATATACACAAAGATGTCCATCATATCTTCTTTTGTTTTTGTTTAAATAAATATTTTCCTGTATCACTGGCAAATCCCATACAGCAGGAAGCTCAAGAATTACATAGATTTAAGAAATGCTAGTTAGGTCAAGACTTAATTGTAAAAACTGTAAGTTTGCAAACCTATTAAAGCATAGTCTGTTTGAAACATTTCCTTCCTGTAGCTCTTCCCCTGAGTTCTGTGCCTCTTTTCAAACTCACTGAGTTCTTCCTTCTCTGCCTGATTCCCACAGTCTCTCACACTCACAGAGATATTTACCACACATCAGCCACACCTTTGAGCCATAGCACACATTTTCCCTCATGGAAGATTCTGAATGTTTTCTTGTCATAGCAAGAAGTAGCTGATAGGAGCCCCTTCCAATAAGAATTGGCATGCAATCTTTTAAATTTCTAAATCTCCATGGAATTGACTTTAAGGCTGTGATAATGTTTTGTATTTCTTTCAACTATTTTTATTTCAGTGCAATTGGTGTCAAGTTACATTTAAAAATCCATTACTTTAGTCTATAGTACTAATAACATAATACTATCGTTATCGTACTAGGTGATCGGTCTGAATACAGTGTTCACTGTAGATTAGACCCACTATATGCTAATTAAACTTGCCGAATTTTAACATTGCTTTGATTTTTTTAAAATCCTTGCTTTGCCACTTCCATCAAATGAATCTAAGCAGTTTACAAGTTCTACAGTGTAACAATAGTATCACATTAATTTTAAAAAATCAAATAATTTTAAAATTAATTAAAGTGCAAACTTTGACAATAACTGCAATAAAACCTCATATTCGGCCCCATCACTTGTCTGAAGCTGATGTAGTAACATTTCTCCTCCACTTCTTCATCTTCAAAACAGCTAACTTTTTACAAGTTTCTAAACTTGTAAAAGAATGGAGAGGTGTCTTAATTTTAGAGAACAAGCTATTCCATACAAGAGAACCTCTCCAGTGGAATGTATGCTTCTAAAGTTCCAAACCATCACACCCTAAGGGTGGAGGCTTAAGTAGCCACTGCAATGTACCCTGAAACAAATGCATTTCCTGCAATTCTGAAACAATACAACAATAACAGTTTCATCCAATTTAGAAATGAGCACTTGTATAATGTATCACTGGAAGTTTCTTATTGCTGTACAATAAGCTAAAGTACTCTGAACTTGATTATGAGACCTGAATAATATAATTTGAAGATTTATATTCCAGTTTTTTAAATTTTTAATTTTTAAATTAAAATTATATGACATAAATGTCTTATTCTGCACAACTGGAACTTAGGATAAAATGTAGAGGTATAAAATGGAACTAATTTTGCTATTCTTTTTCAGTGAAGTTAAATTCATTAGCAATTGTTGTTTGTTTTACTTAAATGGCTTCAGCCAAATAATTATACTGCCAGACCTGGTCTGTAAAACCCAGAGAACAAAGAGTTAGAATTTTTTATATTACTATTTGCAACTTATATTTTATAGCCCTTTTTTTGCAGAAAAACTCCATATATGAACTCAAACTTTAATTCTGACTTTTCTCAACATCAGTAGGTAAAGATATTTCAATGCTTATTTACTAGTTACATGTATGCAATCTAAAGTGTTTATATATATATAAAAATCAGAAAACATATATGGTATATATATATATATATATATATAATAGCACCAGTATTATCACCAGAATGATTTCTATGGAAGCTGACTGATAGTACTATTTTACAAAAAGGACTTAAAATCATGCTTTGTTTATTTATATACTTTAAAAAATAATAATGGAAGTACTTTAGTTTAACCTCACAGAGTTGTTGTTGTGAAGAAAATAGGAAGAAGGTATGTTGGATGTGTTTACTGCCTTGAGTTAATTGTAAAAATAATAAAGGCAGGGTATTAATAACCAAATAAAATAAATGAATAACATGTTCTAGACATATGGGATATACACTGTCAAAAGTTATGCCAGTTATATAGTACACACCCCCAAGGAATTAACTAAATGTTGTCTTTCTGAATTGATCACTTATGATTTATACATTATACTTTTTATTATAATGAGATGTGACAAGTAAGCAGCCAGATTGAAACTTCTGAACACATAATATTTCAACATTTCAGGATGACATTTAACTGTGTCTATTAATCAATACCTTATGTTAATTCTTTAATCAGATTCTTAAGCTTCTTTAACTTAAAGAGATGATAAATTCTAACAGAAAACTACAAAGAATGGACTTTTTCCAACTTCCCCCCCATCCTTAATCCTTTTTAAAACTCTCTTCCAGCTCTTCCAGTAATGGAGGAAGTCCAATCAGGGGGGAAAAAAACAAAAAAAATCATTTGGTACATATGTATTTTCTCTTCAAAGTTTGTCCAATGTCCATAAAAGATGGGTTTACACATGTGCTTAACCTGTCAACCTCTAATAACACAAATACATGAACCACATTCAGTGTCTAGAGATCCAGTTTGCTGTGGTAGTTAAGGCACGAGGCTAAAAGCCAGAAGACAGTGAGTTCTAGACTCACCTTAGGCACAAAACCAGCTGGATGACCCTGGGCCTGTCATTCTCCTTCAGCCATAAGGAAGCAATGGCAAACCACTCCTAAAAATCTTGCCTGCAGGGACTACTCCAACACTGACTCAAGGACACAGACAAAAAAAATAATCCCTGCCCACTTTTTTAAATACTGTCTGGCAATCCATGACTAGAACTTTTTTTATTTATTTAAGACTTATATGCCGCCCTTCTCCCCACGGGACTCAGGGCGGCTCACAGCATATTAAAACAACATAATACATTTCCCCAATAAAAGCCAATTAAAAACCAAATATTTGTAGCTGTGTCTCTTATTAAAATCATTAAAAATTATCCCTATTTAAAATTCACCCTAGGTCAGTCCCGCTTGCTGAAAAAGCCATGTCTTGAGGGCGCAGCGGAAGGTTAGGAGATCCGGAATCGTCCGGATCTCGGGGGGTAGCTCGTTCCAGAGGGTGGGGGCACCCACAGAGAAGGCCCTCCCCCTGGGGGTCGCCAGGAAAAGTGTTATTGTATTAGTAGTAGCCTATACTATACAGTAGTAGCCTATACTATACTGTACAGGAAAAGTGTTATTGTATTAGTAGTAGCCTATACTATACCTGTGCGTTTGGTTTTTCTTGCCTAAATGTAGAACCTTACTTTTTTCACCATTGAATTTCATAGTGCCCAATGTTCAAGTCTTTCAAGATCCTTCTGTATCTTAAGCCTATCTTCTGGCTATTCCTGCCAGCTTGGTGTCGTCTGCAAATTTGATGAGTTCTCCATCTATCCCCTTGTCCAGATCGTTGATGAAGATGTTGAAGAGCACTGGGCCCAGAACAGAGCCCTGGGCACTCCACTACACACGTCCCTCCATGTAAATGCAGTTCCATTGAGGACCACTCGCTGAGTACAGCCGGTCAGCCAGCTATGAATCCATCTGGTGGTGATGCTCTCTAACCCACATTTTTCTATCTTATCAAGTAGAAGGTTGTGGTCTACTTTATCAAATGCCTTACTGAAGTCCAAGTAAATTATATCTACAGCATTCCTCTGGTCCACTAATTTTGTTACCTGATCAAAGAATGCAATAAGATTTGTCTGGCATGATCTGTTTTTGACAAACCCATGTTGACCTTTGGTAATGACTTGCCTCTAGGTGATTCATTGCTTGATTATCTTTTCCAGAATCTTCCTGGGTATTGAGGTCAGGTATTGAGATCCAGTTTCCTGGATCCATTTTTCCCCTTTTTTGGAGATGAGAACTAAATCTGCTCTTTTCTAGTCCTCTGGTAATAATAATAATAATAATAATAATAATAATAATAATAATAATAATAATAATAATAATAATAATAATAATAATAATAATAATAATAATAATAATAATAAAGTTGGAAGGAACCTTGAAGGTCATCTAGTCCAACCCCCTGCTCAGGCAGGAAACTGGTAGTTCCCCAGTGCTCCAGGATCTTTGAAAGATATAGTTCAGTGGTTCTGAGATCACATCTGCCAATTCCTTGAGAACCTTGGGGTGTAATCCATCTGGTCCTGGTGATTTGAACTCATCTAGGGTGGACAGGGGCTCACTTACCATTTTCTTGCCTATCTTAACTCGTGTTTCTAATGTGTTTTTTGTGGGACTGTTTTTGATAAGTTGGACTGTTTTTTTCCCTTTGTGTAAAGACGGATGCAAAAAATGAGTTAAGTAGTTCTGCTTGCTCCCTGTTGCTTGTCACCTTCTTGCCACTTTCTCCCACTAATGGACCAATCATTTCCTTAACCCTTTTCTTGCTTTTTACATGTTGAAAGAAGCTTTTTTTGTTATTTTTTTACTTTTGTCGCAAGCCTTAACTGATTTTGAGCCTTAGCTTTCCTCACTTCATCTTTGCAGGCTCGGGCTATTTGCTGATATTCTGCCTTAGTTATGTGCCCCTCTTTCCACTTTTTATACTTGTCCTTTTTGTCTTTCAATTTATCAGAGAGTTCTTTATGCAGCCATGCTGGTTTCTTTTGAAAGCTGTTATTTTTCTTCTAGTTTGGAACTGTTGTTGCCAAGACAGATTCTTTGTTTTGGAGGCAGGGATAGGATTGTTGACATTATTTGAGATCAGGAAAAGGTGTAACTGGGTTAAACCATTTAAGAACCACTGCCTTAGATCAATAATTCTTTCCCCATGATCAAGGAAGGAAACCATGATGTAATATGGTCAATATTTGGGAGGAAGGTTCTTTCAAGTTGCAACAATATGTTCTGTAATGGATCAGCTTCAGTCACTCTATCCAGATTGTTTAGCTGAAAGGTGGATTGGGAGGAACTTAAATACTATCCTACAGCTGAGTGGGTTTTGGTATTTCAACAACTTCCCATTCTTGGCACTGACCTGGTTAAGTGTGACTCTAGCCTAAATTACTTCAGCTTCTAGATTGAGCATCTGTCATTTAACTATAAACGGAAAGTGTTTTTCTTCTAATGAAGCAAGGATGACACAGGTCTAGCTACCATGCTTTATAAGTCTGGTCACCTGTCTGAGAATGGAACAGAAGTCACTTGAAATGAGTCCCTCTCTAAACAGGCGCCAAGTGTTATCAGATCTGACATATCAGCCATCTGTTTCCAGAATAGGAGTGGGGGTGGGGGGTGGGAGAACGGATGTTCCTCTCATGTAGCAGTGCAAATTCAGCCTATTCTATGCAAGAGTCTTTGGCTGAGGGCCAACATCTTTGAACTTTTCCATACAACTTGACATCCTTGCCCCAATTTCTCTGACTTATACAAACAGCTGGGAATAAAACATTTGTCTAGAAGGAACTGGGGCAGGGCTAGATTGCTTTTCATTTCTTAAAAATAAAGGAAAAAAGGCAGTAGTTCGAAAAGAACTGTATAAAATTCAGCCAGGGCAGGCAGCAGAGAGAAATTTCTGTCAGAGCACTGTGATAAATGAAAGGGCTCTCATGGCTGGACGATTTGTTTAGACCTCTTGTTTCGACTACAACTCTGCTTCACAAAACTAGCATTGAAGTATCTCTCGTTCAAACATAACATAACCTGACAATGATCAGCCCACTGGGCTTTTCTTAAGAGAAGGCCATATTGTTCAGTTCAGGAAAAATGCTCTAGCTGTAGAATGTCCCGAGACATGAAGGAAAAGCAGTGTGCGGAAGACTTTCCAGTACATTAGTAGTATATGAAAGGAACTGACCACTTGTACATTAATATTGCCTTGTTCTAGGGAGTGACATATGGGAAAGCACTGAAAAAGAGACAGTTTATTTCCTCCATATTTTGTTTTGTTTTGTTTTGTTTTGCTTTGATAACCAAGGCACTGGGACATAATGGTGGTGATGATGATGCAAGGACTCACTAGTAGCACTCATGGCTAAGATATTATATAATTGGCATAGAACTTAGCAAATTGTTTACACTCCAAATGACTTCATTTTTTTTCTCCCTCTTCCTATTCACTCCCTCTCCCTCCTAAATTTACAGCACCTACTGCATATTTACTTTAGAAATGGTTGTGACATGAAGCATTTTGTACAGCAGCCAAATCCATTAATACAAAACAGGTTTCTGCTAATGGCTTCCGAGTGCTCTTATTTTTGTGCATACCGTAGACAATTTTTTCAAAGTGTTGAAAAAGGCATTAAAATGTATGTTCTACAAACATTTGACCTGATGAGCAATGCAATTTTTAGAAGAGTAAACCAGAAAATAATATAAGCTAGGGCATACTTCATTAGCCAGCGTCCCATTGATTTCAGCGGGAAAGGATTTAACATCTGCTTTTCCACCACAGAAAACAATGGAATATTGTCAGGGCAGGGATGGGTTGCATCATAAAATTAAAAATAAAATGACAATTGTGAAGAAATGTGCATGTGATTAATAAATATTGTCATTTGTGTATAGCAACTGTTTTTCCAACTCCCTTTTATATTAACGGAGTTTATATAGGCAAATTCCTTTGTGGATAATTAGAGCTCATGCTATATATAAGATTTGCTTGGCTGAGAAAGATTTAATATTAAAGTGAAGGGGAAGGAGAGCTGAGATTTCATACTAAGAGCTGCTGGAAAGTTCAGGGGTGCAATTGACATTTCAATTGATATTTTTTTTTTAGCAAGGCTTGCCCAGGAAATCTTTCCAGTGGAATGTGGTCATTGCCATCTGAAATATATCATCTTATAAGGACATGAGCAATCTGAGGTTAGGTTCAAATCCTATGGATATCAACAAGATCAGGAAAATATACACGTGTTCATCTTTCAGACTGTATATATCTATAACTTTTCTTGAACTATGCTGTTTCTTTTCTTGTTAGGTATGTTCTGGGTTTCAAGAAAGAGTGAAAAAATGGGAATTTCTATATAATAATAGCCGCTAATGACCCTTAATAAGGCACTATGGTCCCTAAAGCAGTGATATTTCAAATATCAATGGAATGGTCATTTCTAGAATTATTTTTCTCCTTGATATGAGCAGCCAAATTCATTTAATTCTTTATTTTTCATTAATTATGCTGGGATTGTATCACCAAGCCATCTTACTATGCCTGAATAAAATCCTTCACAAATGCTTTTCACTGCTATTGATCATCCTATATGTTCTTCTCCAGTTTCTCTCAATATATCCTCGTGTACCAGATCATTATTTAAAAACAACACATCAGTTGGTCTTGTTAATTGAAAGTGATGGAAATTGTAGTCTATTGTATTTGCAAGCATCAGATTGGGGAATAAAGCAAGTTTTGCTTATTCCTTAAAAACAGCAATAAAAACAACAACAAAACCCCAGCAGCCTCCATTTTTTCAGAAAATACAATTAAAAGCTTTATCCAACAATATGGATAGCTGTTATTTTCAATGCATTATATACCCAGTCGATAGGTTTGCAATGTACTGAGTATTTTTATTTTCAGATCAAAATTTGTGAAAAATTCATTTAAGCTCTAGCTAATACCCTTGATTAATAGTATAATTAATGTTATTGTATCTTGAACAATGTAAGTCAATATATTATATGATACAAATGAATACCCAAGAAAAATACCCTTAATATTTTGTTCTCTGATAATTTTATTTGCATATTAATTGATTTGATAACTTTCTCAATCTGTCCAAAGTATTCAAAGTTCTTCATACTGTACTTTGATACTGATTAAGCAAGATACATCTTTTCTAGCAGTACAGAGGATTCACAGAAATCTTCTTCAGATATTTTCATTTCTTTTGATGATTGTTGCATTGAAAAGTAGCCTATTATGTTATATATTCATTCTTTTTATTATTCTTCCTGATTAAAAGCTGAACTGATTGGAAAATATAGCTAATTTGGGCTCATTTGGATACCTCATACAGATTAAGATTAGGTTTATACACATTAAACCCAGTTTTCTTTAATCGTGGCTTGGTGAATAAGACATCTATCTTAATACAGTAGCAGATTAAACTCTAAACCATGTTTTACAAACAGTATCTGGTGGGTTCATAGGCATGCAAGCCAAAAGTCAAAGAAATCATAGTTTTAAGAACCAAGATAAAATGTTTTATGGGTGGTGAACGTGGGTTTGTGCTATTTCTTCATTATGTAAATGGAGTACAATATGTGGAAAATGAAAGAACAGGAAAGAAGAACGCAATTAATATGCTTATTGATACAAAATATTTGAAATGAAAAGAAATTGCCCATCATTTTTGAAATGTAGTTGCAACACAATAATACTGTTTTCTCAAGTTGGTGAATCATTCATGTAAAATGGTTAAAACAACTCATTTTTAACATTTTTAACTCACCCCTGGAACCAATATTCTGAGGCTGAAATAAGAAGAATTAACTAATAAATTTAGGAATACAAACAGGCTGATTACATTTGTGAAGGATGATTTCCAAGACTTGGCTCTCTTTTACTTCAGTACAAGATGAGTAATTATGAGGCCAAAGGTTGGCAAAAATGGCATGGTTTTGATGGAGCACTACTCTTCAAGCAGCTTCCTCCCTTCCTATGTGGAAGAAATCCAGTCTCCATGTTCAACTGTTATAAATAACTGACAAAGCATGATAATAATAAACTACACCCCCTGGTGACACATGTGAATAAATTTGGTATAAATACAATCTGAAGTAGATTAGAGAAAATAGAAATGTCTCTCAGAAATTTTGTGAGCTGTACTGAAACTCCCACACAAAATCTTCAAATTTTGGCCCAGACTGAAACTCCTACTGTGCCCTCAGTGTTTGTCTAGTTTTAGTGAAATGTCAACAGCATGTCCCAAGGCACACATACGTAGACATTTTACAAATTTTAGTAAAATTCTCTTGGATTTTTTTCACTGCAGCATTGCCGTTCTTCCAGCCTCAACAACAGGAAGCTCCGAAACTGACATTTTTACATCATGCAGAAATAAATTGACACAAATGATGTAAAAAGATTAGTTATATATTTATACAAATTACACAAATCATAAAATTACTATAAATATGGATTTAATGGATATTTGAATTTAATGGACATATTTCCTCCCAGAAAAAAAAATGCAGTTATATGGTTCGTACTTGGAGCCCAAGCTGAATTAAACAGCACGGTCACACCTGCACGGACATTCATTGATGCCCATATACTAATTTCTGTCAGCCTTGTTTCTTCTTGTCATGCAGGATAGTGGACACATACAGAAAAGTGCATGAAACATAGAGTTAGATTTACATAAAGGGATGTAGGCTCCTCTTTCATGGCTTCGCTTCAAGAAAGATTGTGGCAGACTGCAACTGGATTATTTTCATTGAAATGTTAAAAGATTTACTTCAAGGGACATGGGAAAGATCAAATGAATCCTTTGTATCTAATGTGCAATATTTACTCATTATTGAGGAATCCATTAAATAGAGGAGCAGTGAATCAGTTTGTAGCGCAAAGCTATTCAGTGGTCAATTGCACACCGTTGGAGAGTTCATGAAAAAGTCATTAGCTTGCCTCCCCTCCTCTTTCACTGTCAGGCAGCATCATGTCATAAATAGAGTGACTTGTCGAGCAAGATATCAATCTATCTAGGTATCACCCACTTCCAGTCTCTGGCCATATGTTTCTTTTATTTATGTCAAGAAAATAGCATTTACACAACCGCTGCAAGTTGTTTACAGAAGTTTAACTCCTGTGATATAGTCCCGCTTGTGTTGCATGCTTTTAACCCATAGATAATACATGAGCTTGTACATTTTAAAATATGCTACTGCATGCACAATAGAATAAACACAGAACTGAACTGACAGCACCATCTGCCAAACACAGTTGATGTCAGGGGACTGGTCTCTGCGCAGTATTCTGCCTCTTTGCTCTTGAGATTATGATATTTGAAAGGCATAAATAACCTATTTTTTCCAGTTTTATTGATTATTCAAATTCCTTGAAAAGAACATCGCTAAGATGCAAAACCATGTTTGGAACTATTCCTTTTATTACAGCTGATGTACCCTTATTGTGAAATACCAGGGGAAAAAGATTGGTGAATCATTTTCCTTATTTTCAAGTCTTCGTATCTGGTGTTACGGAATGGGTATAGTGACAAGTGTGCATACGTGTTCATCTTGATAGAATTATCTGAGTCATAGTGCAAATATCTGGGAAGAAGGGCACCAGAGTGAAGAACACTCATTCAAATTTGGGGATAATTTTAACATTGTGACAAATGTTTAGAAACCATTTTTTGGGGTGTGAAAATTGTGGGCTCTTCCAGGCTAAAGCTGCCTTTTTGAAAGGATGGATGGATGGATATAGATTGAAGGCAAGTCAAAGTCAAAAGACAATCCGTCAAAATCTTTAAAACAGCCCTTGAAATGCAGTATGGAATGAAGTGGAAACAAAGCCACAAAAATTGAGCCTATATGACTTTGGAATGATCTTCTGGAGATAGCCCCATCCTACAGACCTTTAGCAGTTGAAACCCAGCATCTTTCCTAGGGCTTTGTCAGATGAAGTCTTTAATGGTGAGCTATAGAAGTTTTCAGTTCTATTTGCCCTTTTATCTTTTAATGTGTTATTTAATTATTTATGAATTTTTTAAAAACTTATGTACACAACTCAATCATATGCTTTGATTTGGGCATGCGTATGCATGCAAAAATAGGAAGGAAAAAAAACCATGAGTCATAAAAGAGCCAAGGTTGCCTACCTCTGGTCTATCCATTTCTGCACAGTCCAATATTTTCTTGATTATCTCTTCTTCAGATGGTGTTTCTTCATTTTTCCAATACCAAGCAAATACAATTGTTGCTGTTATTAATGCATGCAACATTAAATATACACTTTCTTTATCATATTTTCCTGATAATATACATAATAAAAATAGTTCCGATTTAAAATTTACATGTTTTCTTAACATCTTTTCTAGCCAGATATGTATTTTTGTCCAAATTGTTTTGCTTTAGGGCACGTCCACCAAAGATGATAGTATGTGCCTGGTTTTTGATTGTACTTCCAACAGTTACTAGACATGTTTTTAAACATTTTTTCTAATCTTGCAGGTGGTAAATGCCATCTATAAAACATTTTATATAAATTTTCTTTATAAGCAGTTGCCATTGTCAATTTATAATTTCTTTCCCAAAGATTTTGCCATTTTTCTAATTCTATATTGTGCCCAAATGTTTTTGCCCATGTTGTCATTGTTTCTTTCACTTGTTCATCTTCCATTTTTAAATTTAATAGAGAATTCTACAGTTTCTTAATCAGCTCTTCTTCTGAAGTCAACAATATCTGATCAAACATTGTCTGGTCTTTATAAAAACCATGTATTTTAGCATCTTTCCCATATCTCAATTGTATTTGCAATTGAGGCCACCATGACAAATCAATACCCTGATCTTCAAACTCTTGTTTAGATTTTAATTTCCCTTCAATATTCAAAATATCTTTATAGGTTACAATTTTCTCAAAATTAGTTAGGTTTGGGTGAACAAAAGCTTCCAACAACTTTGTAAAAACTTGAGGCAAGTGGGGGGGGGAAACACATATGTACACAAATTAGGGAACATTGGAGTATATGTAATAGTTAATTGTTAAAACTCTTCACAGATATGAAATCAGTTGGCTATTTTATAAAATACATACTTTGGTTTGCAAAAGAAGTATGTTTGGTACATAAAGCTGAAAAAGAGGATTATTCAATGTACTATGGTTTAAGGTACATTGAAAGGATTTTTTTGTGTTATAATTTTTCGTTTATAAGGAAATTTTCATTCTCATTTTTAGCTACTTAGGATCAGCAACTGGGTGAACTGTTAATGCTGAAAACAGAGGAAGCTGTCAACATCCAACCAAAACAAAGAGAGTTGTGTGTTCTGGACATGTCAGAAAGCAGGAAAAAAAAAACAGAAATACATGAACAGTCAGAACATTGCCACTGCATAAATTTCTAACTTTCTACTGTAAAACTCTTAACAATATTTTTCTCAGCAATATTTAGATTAGCAGGTAAGGGTGTGGGTTTGAGTGTTTTTAAGTGCTCTCCTTTTATGGTATCGTAATACAAACTTATCTTCGGTCTTTGGTGCTCTTTGAGCTTGGTGATTTTCTTGCAAATGTTTCCTTACCTAACTAAATAACATGATCAGTGCTAGAAGGGAATTGATTCTCTGTTTATATACCAAGGTGCTTGCTCCATAAGTGTTGGAGTATTCTTGGCAATTCCTTGATTAGGTTGTTTACTGTTTGATTATTTGTCTGAGTTGGAGTATTGATTATTGCTTGATTGTTGGTCTGGTATTAATCCTGGTGTTAATTTCTCTTTTCTGGTTGTTGATTGCTGGTAAGGAGGTGTTTTGAACTTTTTGTTTCCTTTTTAGCTTTTTGATGGTCTCTTTTGAATGGCATGTAGATGTTGTTTATCTCTATGTGCTTGTTGATTGCTGATTGGTCTGGGTGCTTTGGACCTGAATTGAGATAATTCTATTATTTTGAGATTGACCTGAATTTGACAGCTTTTTGTTAATAATGATAGCTACTTATTTATTTTATACTTTTTATCTTTTGGGGAAAATCTGTTGTGTTCTGATATGCACTGGCTCATTCCAGTCCATTTCAGTTACTGGTTCCCAGTATATCAAAATACAGTATTCACAGTTTTGCTAACTGAACATTCTTTTGATTGTCTAGTGAATCATAAGGATTTTGCAAAATACCTTGGATTTTGAAAATGAATGTTCTGATTGCACTTATTACTTTTATGCCATTAAACAATGGAAAGCTTCTTCTTAAAAATTAATCACTGCAAGCTTAATAAATATGATGATTCAAAACTAAATTGATAATAAATTTAAAATGTCCCTTATTTATCACTAGACTTCTATAGTACTACTAAATTATACATTTAGCTTAGGGCTACCATATGCGCAAAACTCTGGGTGACAGCTCTGAATTTCCATTCTTGCTGCTATCAAATACCTACCCAGAATGCCCAATCCCAGATATATAGCCATAATATCTATAGAAAACAGCTTCTTTTCTTCTTCTTCTTCTTCTTCTTCTTCTTCTTCTTCTTCTTCTTCTTCTTCTTCTTCTTCTTCTTCTTCTTCTTCTTCTTCTTCTTCTTCTTCTTCTTCTTCTTCTTCTTCTTCTTCTTCTTCTTCTTCTTCTTCTTCTTCTTCTTCTTCTTCTTCTTCTTCTTCTTCTTCTTCTTTTTCTTCTTCTTCTTCTTCTT
>NW_015386689.1:589191-702347 GCF_001527695.2 Protobothrops mucrosquamatus
ATAAGTCCCTGCAGTTTTCTTGGCAAGGTTTTCAGTTGTGGTCTGCCACTGTCTTCTTCCTAGGGCTGAGAAAGAGTGACTGGCCCAAGTTACTTGCTGGCTTTGTGCTTAAGGCAGGACTAGAGCTCACAATCTCCCACTTCTAGCCTCATGCTGTAACCACTAGAAGTTGTCTTTCATTGACAGGGGAAAGGCCTAACGGGAAGGAGCCCTACATTATTCAAATAAGTGAGATTTCTCTTTTCTTTCTCACAACATTCCACAAAGCAGTTTAACAAGAAATAGGATGTTTTTAAAAATTTAATGAAGCAGAGTGAATGTACAAATATAAAAATGCAATAAAATAAATACCTATACAGTATAATGCACTATGGTTTTAGGCATAACAATTGTCCGTCTCTTAAAATTTACTGAAAGGAAAGACTTGGTTGCAAAGAAAGGAAGCTTAAGAAAGAAAGATTTTCCAAGCAAAGAAGGAAAATTGTTGTCATCAAGATGCTCTAAAATCTGAGTCCCACAACTGAGAAGCTGAAGGGTTGGAGTGATAGAGGATGCAGTGGTATAGACTGACCACATGTTCCCCTTTATCAACAGCTTTTGAGAATCAGAACATTAATTTATTAAGAGGAATGGTCTTAGTTTAAGCAAATGTAAACAGAAACAAAACCAAAGATTTAACTGTGAGAAAGCTGTGAGATAATCTGAAATAGCTTGGATCACATTCTGATTTACCATTAACTTCCATTTTACATTTAGGAATGGATGATTCTTCCCATTCTCATGTTTGCTAACCCATCATAGTTCAATTTCTCTTGAGAAAAAAAACTGATTAAAGGACAGAAAATCAAAGTCAGCTCTCATTAGTTGTTCTTATCCTAAGGCACTTTGATGAAGCCGTATCTGGTTCCAACAATATGAAATAGTTATGAATTTACAAAATTCTCTGAACATTTCAACATCTAAAACATTTTCAGTTATATTATTATATACCAATCTCTGATTTTTGATAAGGAATTTTCTTTATCAGTAGAAATTCATATCTGCACTGTGTTGTTTGATGGAAAGTGGTAGTCCAGAATCTGGATCTTTCTTACCACTGCCATTTGCTGGAATCAGACTTGGACTTGCTGATATAAGTGCCTTTGGCTCCGCCCATTAGGGCAATGGGAACACAAATGTATTTTTAGGTCCTTTTTGTTTTGGATTTTAAAAACTATATACTAATAATTTAAAAGAAAATTAAAAAGGGAGTTGATTTGTTGCAAAGTAAAATATCAACTTTCAGCATTATTGTTAATGTCTTTTGAGGCTTAAAACATTTCCAAGGACATTATTTGAAAATAAAATTAGTGGTCTAGAACCACTAATTGACTTGTTTTTGATATTCTTGGGTTTCTCAATTATTCAGCATGCATGAGTAATAAAGGCTCTTGTTCTCCAGACTTTTCTAAAACCAGCTTGAACATCTGGCATCTCCCTTTTCATAGAGACCCCTAATCTGTGTTGTACAATCCAAGCATCATTTTGCTAGCAATAAAACTGAGGATATTGTACAATTGTTTATACACTGTGTTACATCCCATTATTAATATGTAGACTGTCATTTTCTAGATTTGTCAATGTAGTTTGATTAGAATTTTACTGATTTGTTTTTTTATTCATTTATCCAATATATAGGCTGCCGGACTCCCATATGATTCAAAACAAGATCAAAGCAAAACAAAACAAGCAAAAGAACAAAAATGGGGCTCCATAATCACAATCCTGTTCTCAAGGCCTAAGAGAACAACCAAGGTCTTCAAAAGTTTCCTAAACAACCTAACAAATCTCTGGGGAAAAATCATTCTACAGGAATTGGCATGGTTTCCATGTGTTGCAAGATGACATTCTTTAATGGACAGATGTTTAATGCACCCACCAGGTTTTACTAAATAGGACTGATGGAGATTTAGGCAGTTCCTCAGATAGCCATGCTCTATGACTTGAAGGACTTTATATCTTGGTTCCAATAGACAGAGCCAAATAAATCAGAATTCTGAGGCTAGAAGCTTCTTCAAAGAACATGTTTATTGGATACAAAATATCAGCACAATCAAAACTGAAACCAAGTCTGAAATTCTCCCCAAAGAGTTACACTATTACAAAGTCAAACTTCCCACCCCAGTGCTATGCAATCATCCATGTTTCCCAATAGAATAATTTGGCGGGTTTTCTAACAAAATGCCCAACCATCTAACATAACCTATAAAATGACCTTGGTTCCCATGGGACACAGAATTGTTTAGACAAGCAAAGATACTCCGCACCCTTTCTCATTCATGTGGCAACCTAGAACGAGCAAGATGGCTGCAGCCAGGTTTGTTGTAGAGTTGACAACTAGTTTGATAGTTTGACAACTATCATCTTGAATTGCACCCAGATGCTTAACTGGTAAATAGTGCAACTTGAAAAGCAACAGAATGACATATATATAATGTGGCACCTGCATCACTGCCTGTGCTGCTGCATTATGGATCAGCTGTAGCTTCCATATCATCCTCACATAGACCAAATAGAGGACATTTTAGTAATCTTACTAGCAACTAGGGCATGGGTGACTGTCTGAAGGGATTCCCAAACCAGGAAATTATTTAACTGGTGCAGTCGATGTACCTGTTCAAAGGCCCTTTTGGACACAGCTTCCACTTACTCTTTAAGCAGGTACTCAGAGTCCAACAGATTGTGCACAATGGGAAGTGCAATCCTATCGAGAATCAGTGTAACAAGCAAGTGGTCAAGCTAACACTTGAGAACTCTGTCTACTTCCTTGGAAGCCACTGATTCTTCTGTTGCTTGCCATATTCCTATAGATATTCCATTGCTTACTTAGCCTTCTGACTTGAATATGACTGAAGTGTTGATCTAATATAATTTTAGCTGCAGGTAAATTGGAATACCTTCTAAGTTATGTCAAGGGTTTACAGTTCTGTTGTACAGAATTTCAGATTGTAATACTGTTTCTTGACTCTTCTAACAGCTCTCCAAAATTCTTTAAGTTCCTTCCTGTAAACTATGTCATTTTTTGGCTTTTGCTTCACTTCTCTTTTTGGCAGTCTCCACAATTTGTTCTGACATGGAGTTTGCTTACATCTGCTTCTTGGTCCTTAGCAGTTTCTTTTCACATTTATTCTTACCAACTTCTTGGATTTCATTCTACAGTTCATCTAGTACCTTAACCATAAATTCTGAGAATTCAAAACGATTCCTGATGTTCTCCTTGAAAACAGTGGTTATATGGCCATGATCTGTCAGCCCCTCTAGGTAGACCAGATCACTTTCACAGTTAAAGACAAATCTACTTTTACTGAAATTGGCACAATCAGACAAGAATCTTGCATGTCCGCTTGTGCTGTACCTCTTTCTACTTATAACCCCACCTCCTTCTAATAGCTCAGTTCTGTTTGCACTGCTTCCCAATATTATTTGGCCATTTTGGACTTCAGAAGTGTTTAAGCTGTTTGCCTAGTCAACTGTTTCTATGTATCTTTGCTAAGGTCATCTTCCTTACTCTGTACAAGATCATATCCTGGAAAATGGTTAGTTTTCTTATTCATTAGCTTACACATATGTGTTCCACAATCTAACCGTGGCCGTGTCTTTGTGGTTGTAACAGAGCTATTTATCTCTTGTGTCAAAAATGTAGTAAATTTGATTTCTGTGTACTCCTCTGGTGCTGTCTACATACATAGTCATTGTTTAGTTATCTGAAGTTGTCTGTGTTAGCAGTTAAGAAATTAATGGATTGCAAAAACTAATAAATTGTTTTCCTGCTTCATTTCATATAATTTTTGATTATATTGAATGTGACCATAACACTCATCTACCACCTCTCTCTCTGCATTTATTGGAGCATAAATTTGAATAACTGTCATATTAAAGAGTTTCCTGCAAAACCTAACTGATATTATTCAATCATTGTCTTCATTGTACACAGATACTGTCTTTCTTACATCCTTCCTGAGTATCCTAAATACCATTCCTACTGTTTTGCACCCTGAGTGGTAAATAGTATGATCTTCTGTTTGAAAATGTTCTGTTCAAGTCTGTTTCAATTTGCTGTTGCCCAAGATGTCAATGTGTAGCCAGTTCATTTCATCTTTCACTGTGTTGAGCTTTCATGCTCCCCATGTTCCTCATTCCTAATGCAATTCTGTATTTGCAGCTTTAGCTTTGCTTTTCGTACATGGCAACATCAGCAACTAGATGTCCTGAAGGCTTTAATCTAGCCATGCCAGAAATATCATAAGCACTCTGAAAGATCCTCAGCTCTTCTTCCATAGCATGTTGAGAGCCATTTGCCCTGAGGGGTGCATCATCCAGCACTCTATTGTCAATCACTTTATATTGTCTATCCATGTGGTTTTCTTGGTAAAATGCAGAAGTGGTTTGCTATTGACTTCTCCTGCACAGTATGAAACAATGCCTTTGCTGTTGTCACTAAAATGATCATCTGCCTCCAGCACCTTCCTAAATTGCTGCTGCTGGATATAGATGCTTTCTTGCTTTAGCTGCTACAGCCTTCATGCCTTGGGTGACTCTGTTGGGAGTATATACTCTTGACATACACTCCTAGTGTTCTTCGCTCATAACTCCCAAGAAACACTGCACCACCACAATGAGACAGACTAATAAGAGTGGAAGGAGACATCCACATTCACACATATTTTGGGATGAACAATGTTATGAGTATGCTAAATTACCCTACATACAATCCTATAAATATCCACTCAATAGTAAATTCCATTGAATGCAAAAGGCATGATTCTCAGAGAACTGCAACTTAATCTTACAGTTTTATGGACAAGTTCATCCTACTGTGGTCACTTGAAATTAGTTTTAAGTAAATAGATTATAAAATGTTTCAGGTTGGATTAAGTTCTGCCAGACTCACCTAGGGTTGACTCATATGAAAGACTTATTGCTACATTTCCCATTAGCTGGCATATGAATTTACCTCCCATGGTATTACACAAGGGATGGTTCTTTTGAATGTAACTTCAAGATAAAATTAACCTTTTGATTGTCTTCCTGCATGTTTACTTAACTGCTGGGCTGTTCTGAAATGAGTTTGTTATTAGTGTCACAATTTCAGTGGAAGTCCAATCATTGCTGACTGTTTCATGAAGAAGAGGCTGAAATGACTTTTCATACATTGGTGAATTTAGATTTAAATACATTTGCTGGCAGGGCAGTGTGCTGGATGCATGGGGGAACAGGGATGGAGGTGGGGTGGGGTGTCAGCTTTTAATTGTAACTGTCTTGCAGAATGGTGTTGTTTTAATATCCTGTATAGATTTTTATGTAATACACTTACTTGCAGGCAGCCTGAAGCAAGAATCAATTCTGTGAAGGATTCTTCTTTTGTTAAAAGCCAATCTTGTTTTAATGATGCATGAAGAAATACTTCGGCATTGACATTTTTCTGTCAGGTTTCTTTTGAAAAATCAATTAAGATAATACTGCTTTGACCTAGTTATCTAGTTAATGCTTATTAGGAATGTAATATGATTTACTGTCAGCATAATAATTTTTTGTATCTTATCCCATTAGCTTGTGCATATTTCAAAGTGTATTACACAATGGTCACTTCTTAAAATGTAATGCAGCAGAATACATTAATTAGATTGACTGAGATCATTAGAAAGACACCATCTCGTTGGGTTCTTGTCTCAAATTTGTATATCATCTCTATCAAGAAAATTCCTTCTGTTTTATCATTTTTAGAACTGTGTTATTTCCCTGATTGATGGGATAGAATAGTAAGTAAAAAGATTCTAATCTGTTTAAATGTACGTATGTTTATCTGGGGAACAAACATGCTTCTAATATCAAAATTTACAAAAGATTAGTTGCTCCTACCACAAAAGAGATGTTTCTTCTTGACCACACAATTTAATTTAATTTAATAATTTAATAATTTAATTTATATACCGCCCTTCTCCCGTAGGACTCAGGGCGGTGCACAGCATATTAAAACAGATACAAACAAAATACATCAAAAAACAAAAAACCCCATAAAACCAAATTAAAAGCCAAATATTGGAAGCTGTGTGTCAATTAAAATTTTCTTAAAATCATCCCTACCTCTGTTGTTTTTTTTAATTTTATTTTAAAATTTTATTGAAAAGCAAAAAATTAAAAACATTGAACATGGTAACACAGATTTGACACATATCTCATTTCACTATTACCATAAATTACTAATGAGAAAAACCTATACAATAACATCACTCTAATCACAATCTTGAATTATCTCAGTACAATAACTTCCCTGCTTTTCCCCCCACCATCTGTAAAATTTGTTCCAAATTTGGTAAAAAACCGTTTCATCCTGATTTTTAAGTCTTCTAGTTAACCTATCTAATTCTGCNAAGAATTCCTAATAACAGTGTCTCAGGTTTATATTGAATATTTTGTATACCCATTTCTGTTACCCACTCCCAAACCATACACCAAAAACTCTGTGCTTCCTTACATAACCACCAAACATGAAAATAAGTGCCCCTAAGAAAGAGGTCCTCTGTTAAAGTGGCATTACTAGAGACATATGCATCTGTCAAATGAAAAGAAAAAGACATATTTTCTTTCCAACTGTTTCTTATATTCCAGTGCGGTTATCTGCAGCTATTGACTGATTCATTAATTATAATTAATAGATTGTGTATTTGTATGTAAATCTACTTTTAAATCTACATTTATGTCTACTGAAGTACAGTAATGCAAACCCCACATAATTTATTTCCTGATAAGTGGCATTTTGCAGCACTTTTTTCCACCAGTATATAACTGTACATAGAATAAAGTAGAAAATATTTTCAAAATTTGTTAGTGGGAGATGTAATCAATATATTTCAAAGACTCTGGACATTTTTATCTGTTTCTCCCAGATTTTGATGTATTACAATGAGAGAATGTGAAGATAAAATATAGAATTCCTCTAAAATATTATTTTTTAAAAACATGAAAAATTATCTCCAAATAAAACAAGGAAAAACCATCAGAACAATATAAATGGACAAACCTATAAAATTATTAGTGTATTTTGTGTTTCTTAGATACACTTAGAAAAATGTGCAGTGAATAATCTAAATGAAGCACTAATGAACAAACAGAAAAAAACTGTTTCAATTCATTTATTTCCATAATCTTGTTAATCAAGACCAATATCTTTAACATAGATAAAATATATGCAAATTAAATCTATCAGTAAAATGATACCATAATGCTTTCTATCTTATCGGTAAACTTTTTCCAGTTGTTAAGATATATTGTATAATAGTAACACTTTGTGTGAAGTGAATATTGGAATGCCTCAGTAGAAACATTCTCCTAACCTATGGCCCAGTTAGGAAATGCTACATTCTTCTAACCTATTGCCCAGTGGCATTAGCCCTCCTTTCAACCTCCCTCCAAATTCTTTCAAGCAAGAATGGTATTGCAGAAGTTGGAAAATTCATACCACTGTGCCTCAAGTGTGTTTGTTTGGAAGCCTCTTTAGAAACTGAACCATAAAGTTAGAACTGCTCATTGATACCACAAAGTATAACCATGTTCAATCTAGGATCCAAATTAAAACATCTCAAATGGGTGGTTGCTTCAGTGCCATTCCAATATATCCAAGGAAAAAGTGTGACCACTTCTATGAGTAATTATTTCTAGGGACCAACTGTTCTTATTGTTAGGAAGCTTTACACAAACACACACACACACACACACACACAATGCACTTGGAAAAAAAAGTCTCACAGTCAGATCCATTATTCTAGTTGCCCAGAGTCTGTGGAGTTGACAAGCATATAAATTATGCACATAAACCTGGTATATAAATTGTAAGCTATATAAGCAAAATAAATAAATATTCTATGACTTGCACTCTGAAATGAGAAAGAACAGATCTTTCTTTTATGTGACATTTATTCAGATATTTAAAGAGTCCTTTAATAATTTTTATTATTGTTATTTTGTTATCTCTGAACCTGTTCTGTATTTATTAAGTCCTTAAAGGTGGTGATGTCCAAATGCCAACCCAAAATTCAAGGAAGATGCTGTACGGAATTCCTTGATTTGGAAATTAGACTTCCACTGATGTAAGCTGAAAATTTCATGTGCTTTCTTTGCTGCAAAATCCTATCACACCCTTAGATACACTTTGCAATCAACCACTATTTCAACAGATTTTTTCTTTTTCTTTTGCAGGTGCTATTACCACTCATCTGTGCATTTGAAGCTTGCTTCTTAAGTGAAAGACTTTACACTTATGTCTGCCAAATTTCAATCTTAGTTTCAAACTATGTGGATAAATTTTAATTTCATTGCCAGCTTCCATTGTATCAGCTGACCTCTTAATTTTTATCATCTGTAAAATTTTTTGCCATGCCTTCCATCTTCTCAACCAAATCATAAATAAAAATATTGAAAGGAGGGAACTCAGAACAGATTCTTGTGGCAGACAATCCTTTCCCCCATTTGAGTTTCCTCAACTCAACCACTGATGAATACTTTCTGAATATGATTTTTGAACCTGCTACATATCGTACTTAATTATTGCGCCCATTTGTTCTGTACTTCATTGGACCTTTTTTCTCCTTTCTGAAGATCGGTTATTTGCTGTCCTATGGTCATATGGCACGTTACTCATTCTCCAGGAATTCTCAAAAAGTTTGGTCAGACCATCAACTAATTCCTTCAATATGCCAGGAATAACAATTAATCAGTTTCTGGAGATATAACCTCATTCAAAGTAAATAGATATTATCTGACCATGTTTCTCTGTGTCAAGCTTCAGGAATATATAGTGTGATATAAGAGAAGACTGAACTGAAATAAGAGCTGAGTAGCTGCCTATTATCTGCTATAATCACATCTTTGTCATTCAGCGGCTGGTATACTGACTGCTTTCTTTTAACTGTATTTTGAACATGTCTAAAGAAGTCTTCTGGGATATTCTTAGCTCTGGCCCTTTCTCTATTTCCTAAATATGTCCTTTTATTGTAACAGATTTTCAGTAACCTTCTTAAGTAGCCTATTTTTGCCATTCTCTATTTTTCTTATCACTGGAATTTTTTGCCACAGTACTGAAAACATTCCCTTCTTAGGAAGTTCCATTCATCTTGGGCTACTTCTATCCTGTGAGAAATACTGTAATTATCTGTAGCATTCGGAAGCTACAGCTGGTGCAGAGTGCGGCAGCATGGGAATGGCCCCTGTAACACCACTGCTCCATAAGCTGCATTGGTTACTGGTCTGTTTCTGGGTGCAATTCAAGGTGTTGGTGATCACCTTTAAAGCCCTTCATGGCATGGATCCAGGTTATTTGAGGGACCGTCTCTCCCCCACTGGGATTGCCTGTCCAACTGGTGCTGGCAGAAGAGACATGCTGTGGATCTTGTTAACCCAATTATTCTGGCTGGCGGGGTCCAGGAGGAGGCCTTCTGTGCTGTTGCTCCTGGCCTCTGGAACATCTTGCCTCCTGATGTGAGGTTGGCCCCGAGCCTCGTATCCTTTCATTGGCTTGGGGTCCCAGGGGGGGAAGAGCGCTATGAAGGTGGTTGATCGAGTAACAATAGATCCCACCTCCCCCCACTCCACCCGACCCTCCTCATGTGTCCTTAGGTTTTAATATTTGATTTTAATTATTTATGTTTTAACTGTATTTGTATAGACATATTTTTATGACTGCAAGCTGTCCAGAGTTACCCTATGGTAAGGCGGGCAATACATTTTATAAATAAATAAAATCTATCACTCAGAGAAGTTAAAAGGATTCTCAGCACTGTGAACCTGACCAAGTGTTTATCAGATTTATTTTCCTCTTAGCTTGCTCAGGAGCTGACATATGGTTGGGTGTATATTGTAATGTCAGCCTCTTTAATTTGTGGGATGATACTGCCTGTTTTTGAGGAAGAAGTAGTATGCCCCCCTCAAGTCCTGACTTTCCTCCAGTTTCCAACCTTCCTTGTTTCAGGAAAGTTGTTTCAGGAAGATGTGTGGCCTGTGACTCCAGAAGGCCTAGAAGCAATAGTTATCTGAACACTTTTAGAGCTGAGTTGTAACACTGAGACAGCATTTATCACACTTGTTAATGATCTCTGGTGAAACTGAAATGAGGATATGCTACCATCTAAGTTCTCCTGGATCTGGATGTTATTATTGTTATTATTGTTCTCTGGGTTGGGAGTTAAGTTGGCGCCATATTATGTTGGTTAGAGAGAGATATAAATTAGAGAGAGACAGAAATAAATACATGATTCTTTTATCAATGATAGGATTCAGCATTTTTAAATGTTTATTTAAATCTCCTTTTTAAAAGTCCAATACACAATTTGAGAATTACAAGTCCTTTTCTTCCTCTGTTTTTGCTACTTTCCTTTACTCAGCCAAGAAATAATGCCTTAGTTCTGATTCAAGAGAAAACTTTCTTCTTTTCCCGAGTTACCCATTTTTTGCTGGATTTTTGACATTTCCCCCCAGTCTAACAGCACATCACTGAAATAATGGACCTTCCTTCCTTCCTTCCTTCCTTCCTTCCTTCCTTCCTTCCTTCCTTCCTTCCTTCCTTCCTTCCTTCCTTCCTTTCTTCCTTCCCTTTCCTATTTCTATTTCTCAATGATAAGTGCTATGTAATACTTATTCATTTGAGCTATGTGGGAGCTGCATTGAAATCTTTCTATTTCAAATGACTGCTAAAATGATGGTGTGATGCACCAGTGAACTTTTTTTTTAAAATGTAGTAAAACTCAGGTAAAGGGGAAAAATGAGTCTGAATGTTAGACAAAGATCATAACCACAATACGACTATGGCATTCCTGTGATATATACTAGCAATAATTAGGGAACTGAATCTGGAAAAACGACAGAAGGAACATTTTAAAGCTAGTTGCTGTGTGTGTATACATGTACATTTTAATGCTTTGATTTGGCAAATAACATTACATTTTTCAAAAAGCATGTATATTCAATAAGAGCTTCCTTCAGAAAGGACAGCAGTTGGTAACAGCTTTTCTGGCATGTAAAAGCTACAGCAGAATTGTCCACACATAAGTGTTCAAAATCTGGCAAGTCATTACCAAAGCATCTTAAGGCTACAGTGTCTATCATACTGATATTATAAAATCAAAGATTGCCTATCCTCTGGCCTCTATAGGAGGAGAGCCATGGAGTCTATAGTAACAAAAAAATCAGGAGGAATCTGGTAGCATTCTTTTTACAGTGAACACATTTTATTTAAAAAAAAGGATAAATGTTCATGAACTGCAGCTATTATTTCAATTGTATCAGGATTTGCTGGGATCAGATAATGGCCGTACATGAGAGAATTCACTTTTTTGAAGCACAAGAAAGAAAAGAAAGTGTCCAAGCTCCCACATGCATTCATTCACCATAATGGGAGAGCTCCACAGACTCTCCACAATATTGTGAATCTATCCAGCCATACACTCAGTCAAGCTGGAGAGTTTATTTTTGCATGAGGCTTTTGCCCCACTAAACCCACAGAAAATATACAACTCTCAGGAGACCTTGAAACACTGCTTCACAGCTTGAGACTTTATAAATATTTTCAAGACAAGAGAAGACAACGCAGGCATACAGCCACCCTCAACCCAACACATCCTGGAAAAACACACAACTACAGATCACACCAAATCCCAAATGCATAAAAAACACACTTTATGATGCACCTAGATACTGAATTGGACTCACCAAGCTAAAGCCATAATTAACATTTTTTTTAAAAAAAAAACCTTACACAAAAAGAACAGGACAAGAAGCCATTAAGCATCTATGAACTTTGCTGCAGCACATGAAAGCCTATATATTAAAAAACCATATTTTATGACACCAATAAAAGTAGAAAAAGAAAACTGAAAAATACAAATACAACAGGATACACTAAAAAGATCCAGTAATGATTAATCAAAAGATAATGACAAATAAATGGTGAAACAAATTCCAAAGCTCACCTGAATAATTTAGTCCTTAACAATGTATGAAAAGTGAATAAAATGAGGTCTGATGAATTTCACGGGGTATATTTCTATGGGCAGGTAAGCCCCAGAGAAATAGCAACTGCAAATCTCCTCCCTCTATACCTTGTGAATCTAGAGACCCACTCATGGAAGATACGTGTTGGGAGGGTTGAAACTAGTTACAAAATACTCCTAGAGACCCGTGGGTGCCTTTGGATCAAGGAGAGAGAGAGAGAGTTTTCTATATCGCATTTTATTTATATATTTATTTACTAATTGAAAACAATTTTAAAAGATAAAAAATAAACAGTTCACAAAGTTCTAAAGTTAACAATATAAAAGGAAAACAAAAGAAAAATAATTTAAGAAAAGGAAGATAAATCTACAGGAAGAGATTTATGAATATGTGTACATGTATATAAAATGGAAGTAAAATATAAAGAAGACCAAACTAAGACCAACAGGTAGAATAACCAGCCTTAGAACTGACAATGAAGATGTCAAAATGAAGGCTATCTTCTATCTTTAAGAATCGACCATCAACAGTAAAGAAACAAGCAGGCAAGAATTAGCACTTGATTAGCACTTGAAGGCCTTGGAAAAGATATTAAAATGCTGTGTTGGTTCTATAACTACAAAGATCAGAATCATGCAAGCCATGGTGGTATTTTCTGGGATTCTCTAAAGAAGTGAAAGTTGGACTTTAAAGAAGCAGGATAGGATACATATTTATGCTTTGGAACTTTGGTGTTGGAGAAGACTTCTGAAAATACCGCAGACAGCCAAGAAAACAAACAAATAAATCATTGGAGGAAAAAAATCAACCCAGAATTTTCACTGGAGGCACAAATGCCAGGCTCAAATGTTCCTACCTTGGACCCATTATGCAAAGTTCCATCTCTCTGGAAAAGGCTCTAATGCTGAGGAAAGTAAATGGAAATAAAAGAAAAGAATAACTGGCAGCAAGGCTGATGGACTCAGTTACAGTGATGGTGAGTGCCTGAAGAGAGACTTGGAAGAAAAGGTTAGGGATAGATCATTATGGAAAAAATCTATTTATGTGATTGCTAGGAATTGTAAATAACTTGATGGCATGTGATCAATCAATCAATCAATCAATCAATCCATGTATATAAAATTCTACATAACCATTTCAATAAACTACCAATAAACTGTATCAGTAAACTGATTATATTCCACTATAACCATCCGATCTACAATCTACACTACATTGATGCATATACAAAAGAGGTGGGGCTTCAATCATGTCATTGTGCCCATTATCGTACAAATTTTGATCCGTCTTCCTCATCTATTTATGCCACTGGTGCATAGCATACAGTATTACCTACTATATTTTGGCGTACTAATCATGTAGATTTCAGTTGGGACCCATTTTACTATCCCTTAAAATATGTAAAGTGCTATTACTAAGGGCCACACTATCTGACAACACATCCTGGCCTAAAAGATCTTTTCTAGATGGCTCTCAGTCTTCTGCAAGATTTAATTTCATGAACATAGATCATTCACAAGTCCTGGCCCCCTTAGTATGGACATGTATTCACTACATACAGCAGAGATTAAAACTATCGGATATAAAGAGTGCATGAAGATAGTTAAATGGAAACAGCTCCTAGATACACGTGCTTGAGTACATTCAATTGAAATGAAAAGATTAAGTTATAAAGTTGATTAAGTTATAAGGAGATACAGTTATAGAGGGCATTTTACCACAAAAACATAACTTTACCACAAAAACATAACTGCATGCCTAGGCAGAAGCCATTTTCAAGAACAAGCCTGGAACTGTTAAACAGACGTAATGCCATTTAGTATGCTAAACAAGGGAGAGTCATTTCCATTACCAGCAAGAAATCACTTACAGCTCTTGATGAGTTAATCTTTAATGACCATTTTAATTTCATATCATTTGTTTCTTCTCCGATGCACCCAAATTATCCATTCAAATGGTTTCCAGCAGGTCTATATCTCCAGAAATTCACCACATGTGCATTTGTATTTAACAAAAACAGCCATGTTATACAGCTCAAAATGATGGATTTAGGCTGGTATCTTCCAAAAACAGTTAATCTCCTGGCTGGAACCAATTAATCAAAACTGAAAATCAATGCAGACTTGTGCATTTGCATACTGATATTCAAGTAGCATTCCTTCTCCTCACAAATGATTTTCTAAGCTAAAGACCCAATCCAGCTGAAAGGAGCTATAGTGATTATCCTACCAAAACCAGAGTATCAGCTTCACCCCAAGAGCTAATTTGAATCTTACAAAAACTTTCAGCGTGATTCTGCCATTATTAACTTTAGCTAAAATTTATCTAAAGATATAAAACACCACTGAATTTATTGAAATGCTTTTGTAATGTTCTTCTGATTCTTGGCCACAAAATATATTGTTGGTTTTAATTTACTTGGTCTTTCTCCTGAAAATCTTAAATTTCTGAAATATTGTTATAATTTGTTTAATTTTTAATTTTTCAGCTTGCTCATTGGTTGATGCAAATTTATTTTCATGTTAGGTAAAATTTGCTGGGCGCGCTATATGTTTTCATCAGAATTATGACATTAAAAAACATTTTCTTGTAGGAATACCTTTTGCTCTGTTCTGCCCCATTTTATACTGCATATGGGATGAATTTGCAGTAGAGAAATATATGTACTGTATGTATTCCTCTACACAGAATCATCTGCATGCAGAAAACTGAATATCAGTGTATCAGAGAGGCTGAACTATCTAGTCATTTGGTTCCTATTACATATGTGGAAAATGCATCAATGAAATAAAATCCTGATGGTCCTGGTGCCAATGAATTCTTGCAAGGTAATTCTTTGGCACTATATCAAAAACATCTATTCATTAATTGAGACATAATTATTAAGTAAAGCTTGGTGAACAGTTTCTGGTCTGCCATTTCAGGTGTTGCAAGGAAGCAGGAAAAACAAAGAAGCAAATAAAACCTCAAGTTTTTAATATCTAAGGGATATGCACACTTGTTCAATAAAACAGTTTCTTAATTTTGAAAGGTGTCCACCACATCAAGAATTCATATTGATAAATCATTTCTCTTTTAGTTAAGAATTAAGCTGTATAATCTTAATCAGATGCCTTTCAGAGGCATTTTTTTTTTAGAAAATAATGAATTAGCTATTTGGCTAAATCTAGACTTAGTCATACTTGGAGCAGATCAGTTGAACTTAATAGGACTCACATTAGTTACAGCTTCTTTAAGTTGTAAATATGGATTCCATCCATTGTTTGAAAGAAAGTGCAAAGACTCCCCCCCATATTTTCTATTCAGTAGCCATTAAATATTAATTTCTAGCAGAGAAATTTTGTGCCACTTACACTGAACGTCATGAACAACTATTGCTTATAGTTCATCCATGAAAAACTAAGCTAATCAATGTGCTAATTGAGTCATTGTTGATTTTTGGACATATTTATAATATCATAGTGATTTCTTATTGCTTTAACTATATGCCATAACAGAATTAAAATCCATATTAAAGTAGCACAGTATGAAACCAAAACTTAAACAGATAATAGTGAAGGACAGTGGGGAAATGGTCATCCTGCCAAAAAGATCACAGGCTTTCCTAAGCAATCTATCCATCTCAGTTTGCAATTGTGGACCTTTAACCAAAAAGTTGCCATTGACCTCTCTGGAATTCATCCTTTCCTTCTAATATTAGAGTTGTCTTCTCATTGTTACCCAGGAGCATTGTTGTTTCTCTCTCTGCTTCTTCACAGTATCCAAAACTGTTCTTCCAAATAAAATGTTCATGTCTGAGATTTAGATTTAGCATATTGAATTACTAAGAAACAGTCAACACAAGGAAGAAGATCTGACATTCTTTGGGATAAATGGACTGTGCAAAAAATGATGGGGAAAAGGTAGGAGAAGGAGAGAGAAAAAGGGAAGGAATCTGAAAGGTGTCAGGATGTAACATTTTCAGATTATAGTTGCTTATAAGCTACAAAGGCAAGGAGAAATCAGCCAATGCCATCGGTTTATGGTATTTGCATATAAACTCTGGTATTAGAATTCATTTTTTAAAAAAAGCATGTCACTTTTTGCTCCTAATTAATTGCATTGACACTATTCGGGGCTGAGTTTGGTTCTCCTTTTCTCCCTCATCCTGAAAAATAAAGAAGCTGTTGTGGGTTAAGGCTTTTAATCAAATGAAATATTAATCACAGGGTAGGAGCTGGAAAATTTAAATTATTGTTTAATGATCACTGATCAAATGTGTAATCGAGATAAAGAAAATTAGGATGGCAGGAGCATCATCTCCATTTAAATTTTACATTATTAGTCTTCTGCCTAACTAGGCACTTTTTCCTGAATCTCTGGATCTCCCCCCCTCCTTTTAACTATGCTTGCAGTTGCTATAGCGATGGTATAATTTTGTAATGGTCTGAAAATGACACTGGCATAGATACTGACAGATAGGAATTAATTTGCTAACAAGTAATTAGGTCGTGCAATGTTGACTGCCATGCAGAAGGTGCACTGTGACACATTGACTGTTTTTTCTGGGATGGCAGCAACATTAGCATTGGTCATTAGTGGGAGACATCTCGGCACAGTGTTGCATACCAGCTTCTATGCAGACCTATTTAGTTACCTGTGTGACAGGCTTGTTCAGGACACCAGAAACAGCTGTCCTAGCCTGTATAAGCCAAAATAATTAGGCCTGTCATCTTCTTGCTCTGATTTTCCCTTCAACCTGTTCCACAAAATGCAAATATTTTGCTTTCATTGTCACATTCACCTTGACATGGATATTGCTTTGGCGCATAACCGGATGAGATGACTTGGAATTTGCATTGTTCATTCTAATAAATTTGCTTTCTCCCCTCTACCGCATGGCAGGGCCCATCAGATAAAGTCTCCCAGAGTGTCATCAATCACCATCACTGACAGACGACTTTCGCCTTCATTTGTTACATACGAGAACATGCTTAATTATTTGTCCTGTAATTAGTTGAGAAAATGTCAGGAAATGTCAACTCTCTGTTCACTGTGGAAGGCCTCCGCTTGAAAGCCACAATGACTGAAGTGTCATTAAGCCTGCCTAACAAGACGAGGATCAGCTGGGGAAAAGTGAAAAGCTTCTAAAAAAGTAATCATGGTGAGTTAAGGCAGCCCGCATATCAGCACCAATAATAAGATGTGAATCCTATTAGGAAACTGTTCTATTTTCCTCTCTCCTTTTTGTCCCCCCCCCCCAACCCACCCAAGAAGGAAGAACAAACTCAGCACTGAAGGAGCAGAGCAGACTGGTATAATTTTTATCTCATATTCATTAGCATTTCTTAAGCCCATCATATAGACTTTATTATTCTAGGTAGTATTTAATATTTAGTCTTCAGATTTGAGGCACATTGTTTTTACATTAACCCAGCAGTCTAAACCAGTGTTTCTCAACCTTGACAATTTTAAGGCATGTGGACTTCAACTCCCAGAATTCCACAGCCAGCATTGCTGGCTGTGGAATTCTGGGAGTTGAAGTCCACATGCCTTAAAATTGTCAAGGTTGAGAAACACTGGTCTAGACTGCCATGGATGTATGTGAAGGTAAATATTCTTCTGCTGTTTCTCAAGCAGCAGGAAAAGATTAAGTAGGTGGGAAATTTTTGTGGGAACTTGAAGCTGATAAAAACAATGGGCAGTAGGTTTGCTTCTTGAACATTTTTAAAAGACCCACAAATCATGTTGAGCAGAATTTATACTGACAAGAATGATACTGCTTATAGATTTATTTATTTATTTTGCTACTATTTATATTGACTGACAGAAAGGCACTTCACTTAGGTGGTAAAATTTAAAGAGAAATAATCCATAGAGTTGGGATTTTTCTCTCTCCACATATTGATAATAAACAATGCATTTGAACCTAAGTTTGACACATAATGATCTTCATATTTGCATTGATAGTGATGCTTGATTCTTGAGATGTTTATTTATTAGCTGTAATAATACTGTTGGAAGTAGGAATGATTTATTTTTCATACATGTGATCTTTCAGTTTTATTCAGTTTTGCTCCACCCATCTTTTACATTGTCATCCAAAGAAATATTCATGAGATATTTCCCCCCTAACTTAATTAGTTCCCTGATTTCATTTTTCATTGCCAATAAACAGTTTATTGTTCTGTCATTTTAGTAAGAATAATTAAGATAGTGTTCTGCCCTTTTACAATTTATTAGCTGTTACAGATATAGTTAAGCTAATTATCAAATAGTTAAAATTTTATTCAGGATAGGGTATTACAAGTGTACTGCATGGGCAGATTCCTTGCTACACTAATTCAATTAAATGTACCCAAGCACCTCCACTATGGGCACAATATGGGTAGCATAGTAGATTATGGAAATGTAGAATCCAGATAATTATTAACATACTTTTCTGTGCATATAGAGCTGATATATTTACTTACAAATCAAGTAAATTAAGATTGGGGGAACATAATTATTGAACTACCTCCTGCTCCTTTTGTGTGATTAAAAACAGATAATACACAAGTAAAACAAACAGGCCATGTTTAATCTGTTAGATTTTCTCCGTTCATATTATCATTATTCAAGAGGATCAAAATTACTCTGTCAAGTGGCTTTTTAGAATAACTCATTACTGGACTTCAGCCTTCTTCCCAAATTATTTTCTATCACAATTCAAAATAATGAGGCATTATTTCCTGGGGTAGGTGGGTGGGTAAGGAATAGTCCCTCAAGGACTGACAGTTTATGAAGTAAATTTTTCATTCTTTAAGTAGTAAATCTTTAGTAAATCTTTCATCCTCTAAGAAAGATACTCTTTTTCTTTTAAATATCTTTTTAAAATATTAACATAAAAAGAAAAAGAAGAGACAAAAGTAATGCAGATACATACTTTCTAAAAAAACAACAGATGAAAAGTGCTTTTAAAAAGAGTGAAAGAAAAAAATACAGCAGAAAAGAATCAAAGTGTAAATATATCATAACCGTTACAATTCTATATATATTTATCTAATGTAAATATTATTCAAATACATATACAGTATATTTATTTTTAACAGATTTGTATAACTATCATTCATCTTTAACTTATTACATTTTGTATAAATGGGTTCCATATTTCTTTATTCATGCCACACAAACTTTACATCTATAGGCAATCCACTCATAGGTGGCAAGTGTGATCAGGTTTTCAGTCCATTGAATGAATGCAACCATACATTTATGTTTCCAATGCCTTAAGAAAGGTATACTGTTCAAAGATCAGAAAATAATACTTGTGGGAAACACTTGTATAATGTACAATAATCAATAGATTAAAATGTACTTTTTTATAACGCAACACTGTCTAATATCATTATACAGCTTATTAGATAAATCCCAAATCATACAAAATTGAAAACACAGTGTAAATTAGCTTTTTTCACTCTTTTAGAGACTCCTGTTAATGCAGGGATATGTTTGAGACTGTAGCTAAAAATAGATTTTTCTTATGTTTTGGCCTCTGTTACACTTTTCTATTCCAAAAAGAAAAACATATTTAACTACCCAAAAGTTTAAGAAAGGAATACAGTCCTTTTGGTCATCCCTGCATATGACTAGTTTCACTTAAAAAGGTGGGCCCAATAACTACTGGGAAGAACTCTGGACACGTCTCTCTTGAAGACAAGTGCCCTCACCTTGAAAAGTTCCCTTTTATTTCAAGGGAATGCAGATAGAGACTAAATCAATGTATTGTGCCCTAAATCTTTGTGATATGATGAACTGGTGCTGCTGAAGTGAAGAAAAACAGTCCCTTGATTGTGAATAAATTCTTGTGACTCGGCTCAGAATCGCAGTTCTGTAATAAACCTCTGGATATATTTATACATGCACAAATTATACAGAAAGATGGACTGAAACCTTGATCGCTGTTGTCACATGACATACTTTCTGGTGTGTTCCGGTTTATTCACAGAAAACCATAAGGAGATTATATTTCAAGATTCCAAGGGACAGACCCAGCACCCACTATCTTCTTACCTTCTGTATTAACTAATGGAGAGAGGAGAGGATATAATGTGTGCATGATAACGCTCCCTCCTCACCCACTGCCAGCACTGGCAAGATAGAGACCGTGTCATTAAAGCATGGACCCATCCTCAGATTGCAAATTGGACTATAGATTTGTGTTAAGATTAGGAACAATGTGAGCTTTGTGTTAAGTTATAGGTAATGCATTCAAGATGAATCACAGTAAATATGCTGGAATAGCTTCACATGCCCTCTCTGGGATGCTGTGTGACACAATAGGAAACACAGCTGCTCCGTGGCAATAACAAGCTGTCTTCATTTAGCCAGTGCATGGAAATGGCCCACCCCAACCACCCTCCGTGGAACAGGGAAAAGAAGTGCGAAGATGCAATTCTCAAGTTGAAGCCTGAAATCTGATGCTCTTGCTGTGAGCCTCGGACCTCTAAGGGTTAGAAATGGATCCCGTGCTTTTCTGTCATGCAAACACAATCTTTTAAGCAGAAATTGGATTTGAAACTCTTTCTGCTCTCCTAGTGCTATTACTACAAGATTTATAGAGATTTATAGACTTTCCAAATTTGCAAAAATTGAATGGGAATATTTTAAATATCATTATTTGGAGGGGCATTCCTTGATTGCTTTAGCAAGTCATCACATACATAGGCAACTCAAGCTGTCAACTACCAATTACCAGGAAATACTAAATCCTATTATATGTCAGCTATCAAATAAGTCACATTCAAAATAGAAATACTGTTGAATGTCAAATACTGAAGTCAGATATCATAGCTTTCCATGATTATAACCTTGCACAGGAAAACAGGCTGGTGAAATGTTCAAGAAATGTAATTTTTAAAGCTTTAAATATTTTTATAGTGAAAGGTGTTACATTCTTTTTCTATAGGGGGGAATTTATTACGATCTGCAAAATACCTTCTTTTAGTTTATAGCCAATCCTCACTATCTGTTTGGAATAGCACTTTTTAAAAAAAATGTTAATTATAAATATATAAGCAGTCTATTAAAATTCTTTGCTAATTTTCTAGGATTGCAAGCTATCTTTTGTGGAAACAAGATAAAGTTTTGATTGCAGTGCTGCATGCATTGAAATAGCCAATATTCTTTGTGTTTAAATTAGACTTAAAACAACAACAATAACAATTTAAGCAGCTTCCTGCCTTATATATTTATTTACAATTGGCTTATTTTAGAAACTGATTAATGTGCTGGAAGGCACTTGTGTTCACTCTTTTTGGAATTAGCATATTTAAGCACTCATAATAAATTGGGAATTCTCACAGGTTGATAAGATGGTTTTTAACTCCATTATGGGCAAATAACAATGGACTAAGCTCAAAACAATATATTTAAGACGAAGAGAGAGAGAGAAAACAAAGATGTTAGGTCAGACAATATCGCAAATAACATTTGGAAAAGCCTGCCAATTGTTTGGATAACTGTACAATGCCAAAGCCTCTTATAACATTGTTAAGTCTTTATTCAGTAATACATTATCATGCATATTTCATAGCAGGGATTACTAAGACAGAATTGTGTGTCATTTTTGTTGTATGTCTTTATAATTACACCTTGAAGCCACAACTAGATTTTTTTTTTACTACATATTCATGAAAAGCGGACTTGTAATTTGATAAAGGGTAGCTTGTGTTCTCGACTCCATTCAAACAGCATCATGAAGCAGAATTAAAGTAGGCATCTGTGTTCTCCCGGCATTAATCTCTTCAAGCACATTCCAGCTGCTATGATGTGCAGGCGGGAGATAAGTCCTAAACGGACTAAAACTAAGCAAGCCAGACAACTCTATTATTGGCTTCATAATTGCTTAATTAAACTTTTGTCACTAATCATTATGAGGGCAATAGAGCTGTTATACTGGCTTCTGTTAAGCAAAAATCAATAAACTGTAGGAGTTAATTTCGCCGTATTTTTTGTCCTGCAAATGGAATTCATTGCTGCCGGTTAGTGATCTGTGGTGCTGGCGCGCGACTGATAGGAGCAGCCATCACCATCTGAATTGAGGGTATTCAGTAGCACATGAATATGAACAAATGGCAAGCATAAATCTTTTGCATGAAGTACACCTTCTATCCCTTTATTATGGAACAATTGACCCATCTAAAATGAATTCTAATGCCAGGAAAGCGTTTAGATTTAAATTACACCATGGTCTTCTGGACCTGAAAGATGACGGCATAAAAAAGATTAATATGCTAATTATTTTTCTCCTTATTTTTTTCCCCCTTCGACATCTATGGTGAGGTATTGTGAAGCGTGTAAATAAGATGACTGTTTTGTCAAGAAATGGCTCTGAGGCACACTATATTCCATTGCAATTTAATTTGTTTATTCAAACCTTCACTCCAGATTTTAACTGGTTTTGCAATAACACTTTATTTTTTCACATAATGTTTTTTCCTCTTCATAGAGAATACCTTGAAAAAGAAAAGCGTGTTTTGTTTAGTGAAATAGAGTTAATGGTATTATGAATGATGGTACTTTCAAATAAGGTATGCATTTATAAATTCTTGTCAAACTCCTTTTCTCCTTTCAAGGTTTGTTCAGCCTGGTTTAGAAGGCATTAAATCTCCACACAGCCGCCCTTAACCCCACACTCTTCCTACAGACCCCACACTGCCACAAACTATATTAGCATACGCTGGAAAAAATGCTTTGTTTTCTCAAAATATTTTCCTTTCAAGTTGTGCTGATAGTCACTTCTGCTTTTCTTCTAACTGCTATAGTACAGGCTTCAAATCATTGGATATTTCCTGTCATAAAACACAACATACACCAGTGGGCTTCAGAAAAGCTATTATGGAAAAATGTGGGAGGAGGGGATGTAAACTAAATAGCAGGAATTTATTTATCAGTAGATAATATTTCCTAAGTCACAAAACTCAGTTCTAGCTATCTAATAACGATATTGATCGGGGAAGCTTCCATGATTGAAGTTAAATAATATTTCAGCCTTCAAAATGAAGTCTTGTGGTTGAATCCAATTGATCCAGCAAATGCTTTTGCTAATGGAAATGGATGGGAGGCATTTTTTTATTATTATTATTCATTTTCTCACTAGGCAACTAGTTCTCTCTCCTCCTCTCAAACTAGGACTTGGATACATGCAAGAGTCTGTAGGGCAAAGCAGCAAAAATGGCTTCCATTCCTCTTCTATACCTGGATATTGAAGCCAGAGCAATTGAAAACTCTATCTTTCATGAATATATATAATTCAGAACAAGGGGCGATATAGTACGCCAGATATTGCTGCTGGCTGGAACAGCAATAGCACTTAGACTTATATACCACTTCACAGTGCTTTACAGCCCTCTCTAAGTGGTTTAAAGAATCAGCATATTGCCCCCAACAATCTGGGTCCTTATTTTATCAACCTTGAAAGAATGGAAGACTGAGTCAATCTTGAGCCGGTCAGGATCGAACTCAGCAGAATTAGCCTGCAATACTGCATTCTAACCACTGCACCACCACAGCTCTTAATAAAGCATATCTTTCTATTTCCACATATTATTAGTAACTCCCATCAGCACTGACCACTGAGCATACTATCTCTGAGTTCTGCTGCCTCAAAGATTGTTCCATGGATGGAAATATCTCTTTCATGCATGGAAAAGCACCATCAAACACAATATTCAATTTCCTTTATTACCATTACCATTACCATTACATAAACTTGGCCAGATATGCCCTTCTCCATCCTGGATCTATTCTATCTATAGTGTTACTGTCAACTTATAATCATGCTTACCCTACATAAATTATGCATTAACATACATTAAAATATTTTAACATACATTAATATATTTAGTTTTTTAAAAAAACTAAAAAATCCAGGTTGCCTTTCTGAAGAACTTCATTGACCAAGAGTTCTCATATTATGAGAATGGCCACTGTTGACGCTTTCATAATTTTCTATCTTTTTAGAACTCCTTGTGGGTCAGAAAGTTGGTTTTGCCCTTAAGTATAAAGAGATTAGCTCTACTTCGTAGATAATTTATTTTTTCTCCTAGATGCCTTTTATTGTATAAAGAAAATACAGGAAATCAGCATGCCTGAAATACAGATGCGGACAAACCCATAGAAAGCAACCCAGAAATTAGTTATTACCAAGTTGGTAAGTATAAGTACCAAGTATGAGAATGTTGAGGGAACAGGAAATGTTGCATTATTGCCCGTCTCGCTATTCCCCTTCTCATTTACAAAATAGTTTGAAGGAGGACAAGAAATTCAGAGAAATACTAAAATATCTATTTTTCTGTAATTCATAAAAAAAGAACAGTTGTTCTTCCTGTTAACCATCATTCTTTGGACTCATGGTTACGGTCTCTACATAAGTATATTATCTAGCACTATGACATTGATCTCGCTCTTAAGTCACACAGCAAATTCTCTGTTCTATCATCCTGGCATTATTTACTCTCATTATCCAATTTCTTCTTTACCTCCTTTTATGATGGTTCTTTGGAGATATTACGCCTTTCATGTACCATTGGATTAAATGTGTTGCCAACTTCCAGTGCGCAAACCTCCTGGTAGGATTGGTTTCCATCATACTTGTGATTATTTGAGAAACAGCATCTCTCTGAATTCCATAGAGTAAGTTGCTGGTTGGTGGGGAAAAGAAAATTAGTAATATCCTTTCATTTAGCCCAACTGAGGTCAACAGAGAATTATTTAAGTAAAAGTTCTAAATTCTCAGGGAAGGGAAAAGAAATGGTGGAGGAAAGTGTGGATAGAAGATCTGATTTTTTTTTACTGTGTTTCAAGTACAAATTGACAAGACAATTTCAAATGTGTATAATGATTCCTGATTTTTAAATGTTTGTTGCTGTGGAGAACTGTAAGATATTGACAGATATCAAACTTAAAGAAACAAACATGACAACAGCTTGTAACTGCTATATTTACCATTTTTCTTTTGATATGAGTCTTGTGTCCACCCATAAAATATTTTTTTCTCATATGCCTATTGAGCAGCCATTGAAAGTATGATGTTTTATAATGAAAAACAGGAGAGTTTTGGCACAAACCTTGCCTAATTGTATCTAGGGGGAAAAAAAGGGAAAACAGATTATTTTCTTACTTTTTCTGTCAGAGAAGAGATCAAAATTGAACTGGATTGTGGTTGTTTAACTGTTGGTAGTACTGCTTAAAAAATTGCATGGTGCAATCAATAAAATAAACTACTGTGTTATTCTCCCTCTTTCTTTCCTCTACCTTCCATGAAGCTTCCCAGCTTTATGGGTCCAAATGAAGCTCCACTAAATTCTGATATCACCTGACAACGCCTAAGAACCAAAAGCAAAAAACAAACAAACCCCCCTTTCTGTTGTTTGTTTACATAAAATGACTCAAACTTTCCTTACTTTAGACACTGTTAAGAGTTTGGGCCAATAAAAAGGTATTTTGCCTATTTCAGGAGCTTTTTGGTTACAAGAAATCTTTTCTATCTTATAAGTCTATTTCCTTCATCAAAATACAACATTTAAGATGCATAGCTGTGTAAAACATTGTCTGAGTTGGACAGAGATTCAAAAACATCTTTAGTCATGAACTCCTTCCTTGAGCAATTAGTCCCTCTCTTTTCAAGTTGACTGTATTCAACTTTCTATTTTTTCAGATTTGTTCCCACAAACTCATAGCAAAATTAGGTAAGAAAGATAAGAATCAAAATGCAATAGAAAACTGTTTCTGCCACCATTCACTAACTGCATCATAAATAACACCTATGGATTGGGTTAACACTGAATAGCGTTTTCAAATTTATATTGGCTGGGTACCAGGTTAGACAAGGGTGATAAAGAGAAAAAAAACAGCTATATAAAACTTCCCACTGAGAAATATTATTAAATATCCTGATTATTTTTTTTTCATCTCAGAAATCCCTGGGCTTGGACCCACCATCTTCATATGGAGCTTTTGGGAAGTAAAAGCAAAGTGGCTAAGTGTGCCCACATGGGCAGAGCCAGCCCAGAGCAGCTGAGCTAGCCTGGAAAGAAAAAAAAGAAGAAGAGAGCTGATTTAATGAGTCGAAGAGGGGTGCTTTGTATGTGTTCCCACACGTTGTGAAGCACCTCTTTCAAAAGATTTACACAGCAGCATTATTGTGTGTATGTTTTTTTTTTCCTGAGGAAGATGACCTATGTGTGTTCTTGAAAAAGGGATGAACCCTTATGAGAAGGGCTGAAATAAAAGCTTTGTGGCTGAGAAGCTTACACAGAAGGGGCCTATCCCTAATTCAGTTTGAGGATGAAGAAGCTTTTGAAATGCAACATTGTGCTGGTGACTTTCCAGGCTTAGAGAGACTTGGGGAAGCCTGCGGCTCTTTGCATAGCAGGTTCATAGTCAAATTATATTTGCCATATGCTCGTAGCAGGTTCTGAATTCATGCTAGCTAGCATGGGTCCCCACTGCCCTCCCTTCCCTTCTTCTTAGCAATTCAGCTTCTTTCCAATGCACTAAAGCAAAGCTGCATAACTGTAAATAAAGGTAAACAGTGCTGTTTGAGACCAGAATAAGAGTTGCAAGAAGAAAGGAATAGATGTTTGAGGTAAGAAGATGTGACATATGATATCACACCAAAATATTCATTATTATGAATGACCATTTCTGGCCAGTTCATTTCATATTTTTCATCATAGCCTTAATACAGGCAGACTCTTATCACCTGCCCTCTGAGACTGAAGACAGGCTAGTTTCAGAGAATTGGTGACTTGATGCAGGGGCAGTCTCTTGTACACACATGTGCTCAGATAATTATTTCTTTTATTCTTATCTGTCAAATCAGCTCTAAATTAATTGGGTAATAGGAATCTAATAATAATATAGCAAGTATAAAATTTTATAAATGCTCAAATTACCTCCTGCATATGAAGATGTTGCCATTCTAACAATAGGTTTACAAAGTGTGTGTGTGTGTGTGTGTGTGTGTGTGTGTGTGTAGAAGTGTGCATTGAAACAGAGAGTACCATAGGACATCTATTGGAGTCATGTGGACATGTAATAGATGTATGCAATTCTCATATATTACTGTAAAAAATAGCTAACTTACACTAATTGAATATCAGTTCAGTCATGATCTGAAAGCAACTTTTAATTCAGTCATCTACTTTCCGTTGGCTTTCTTTTTGCTCAATCTTACAATTTAAATTTGACTTCTCATAGAGACAAAAACTTTCTTCATATCAAGCTCAATTACTGATGAGTTTATGGACACATATACAGTTTCCTCAAAACAAGAAGAAGGTAAGAACCTAACATTTTCATCATCAAATACATGTATACTGCTGTTTTCATCAGAGCTGTGCAAATTTTCAAAGTGATGTGAAGAGAAAGTGCACTATCTCTCACTTTTAAAAGTGAACAGTTACCTTGCTTTATTTCTTCTCTCTTTGGAGAGAAGAATTTTACTGCTGTTGCTGTATATGACTAGATGCTACCTACCTTATCTTTACTATGAAATGTTCTAGGCATGTTGCTAACTCTGTAAGTTTCTGTTGGAAAAATGGTCATAATAGTCCTGGCTTACCTTACCAGGTGATATAAAACTAGCCAAAAGCCATCCTTAAACATATTTGTGCCTTCACGTCAACATCACATCCTGCAGTTTTCTTGGAAAGATTTTTCAGAAGTGGTTTGCCATTACTTTCTTATTAGGGTTGAGAGTGATTGACTGGCCCAAGTTCACCCAGCTTAAGGTGGGACTAGAGTTCCCAGTCTCCCAGTTTCTAGGGTGGTGCTCTAATCATTCCATCAAACTGTCTCTCATACTACATTCTCAGATTCTTTTCTTAGTGACAATGCTAAATATTGGAGATCACTCATCAGAGCCTGAGATTGATTTTCAGACTTTATTATGAAAAATACAGACTGTTTTTTTCTCCTACAATTTTTTCTCCAACAATTTAGTAAAATATATACTGATGGGATTCCATCAGTACTTCTGTGTACTTCTGAACAGTTAGTATACAACTTATTATTTATTGGCTTCAAATCCATATATGCTGTACTTTAATATCTTACTTCATATGTCCCTATCTATGTCTATGTTCTCGGAGTTACCAGGAATCAGTTTTCTCCTATTGAGATCTACACACAATTTCTTTTAAATCTACATGGATATCTCTGTTTCTGATGACTAAGAGACTGCAAACCTAAATAACAGTATTTAAGCTGATATGTATTGACTGTGCTGTATATTGTATATAATATATAATATACAATGTATATAATGGACTGTCAATGGACTATCAAGTACCTTACCCAATGTATAATCTACGAGATATGACATTACTGTAGTCTCCTTTGATTTGAAAGTAAGATTACAACAATCAAAGATTTGGGTATACTGGATACTTCTGAGAATATTAAGATACAAGTTGATTCCATTACTTTTCTGCTAATGCAGTTCAAGATTTAGAACATTAATTCATATAATCTGGGTGTGTCCTATTTATTTTGAATTGAAATATAAAAGAATATTGATAGGATTATAGAACATTCATTGTGTCTTGAGAATGTGTATGTATGTCTCAGCTATAAAGCTATAAAGTTTGCACTATAAAGCTGCAGCTGATTTGAACCACATAAGTTTTATTAATGTTAAAACAGTTACATGTCAGTGAAATTGTCTTTTTCCTTCTCTGTAGTTTAACAAAACAAATCTGCTTAGGAGATTCTTGTATTATTAAGGTAAAACCATAAATAATTTTGGAACCGCATCTGTAACTTTGATTTCTGAGTTATTCCAAATGTCATAACATTAACGTAACAAAGATTTGAACTAGTTACCTCTGAATGCATTTTCTCAGCCATTTGACAGTAAGAAAATAAGGAACTGAAAAGGTCACTGCTAATGGCAAGCAGTATGATGGCTTTGGATCTGCTACTGTTATTACAAATCTAGACTTCTGCTCTTAGTTAATGGTAGATTAACCGTTTCCTTCTAGTGAAATTTAGGAAGTGGCAACTTTAGATTGGTGTTGAACTCTCTGTGGCATAGAAAACATCTTTCAAATCTACTTAAATGCTGTACTTCCCTGTGATAAGCTTGGATTTTGGAACAAGGACCCAGCATTGTTCAATCATATTCCCTCTTTTTTTTCTTTTAGAAAAAAAACACACCTAATTTTCTTGATCTTAATTCTAGGCCCAATTTTCAATAGACTGATAGATAAACATATAGACAGATAGACAAATGATCTTAAGTATTTTGTTGTTTGCTGAAAACAGCTAGAACAATTTGTGGTGCTATTCTTTTACATGATGGCTGTGAGGGTTGTACTTGCCCAACGCAGAAAGAAAAAGAGATGCCAACTGTTGAAGAATGGATTTTGAAATTGACTGAACTAGAAGACATTGCAAAACTAACTGCTTTGATTAGAGATAATGGACTTTATAAGAGACTGGAAACCATTTATAGACTTTCTACAGGCTAAATATAACAGATGGTTAACATAGGGATTTGAAGATTAATGTAGTGTTTAGCTCAACCTGTTGACTGCTTTTCTTTCTTTTTATCTATCTATCTATCTATCTATCTATCTATCTATCTATCTATCTATCTATCTATCTATCTATCTATCTATCTATCTATCTATCATCTGTGAAGGAGAATTTACACTTTTTCTTTTCTTTCAGCACCCAGCCAGGGTGGATCCTACATATTAAATGTTAAATTTAATTGACCACTTTTTCTTCTTTTTTTGTACACTTTTTTTTCTTTTTTGTTGTTGCTAGAGTTGAATGTATGCATTTGTTTTGTTTGTTTGTTTCATTGTTTTGTATTTTATTCTCTATGATGAAACAATAAATATAAGGGGGAAAAGCCAGCTAGAACTGAGTGGAAGATCAATCAAAATACAGATAGTTGTCATTTGGTGACTGCTTTGATTAGCAACCCTTTACAGTTACAATGGTGATGAAAAAGCAACTTTGCAACCAATCCTCACACTTACAACATGTAAAGCAAAGAAAACCTGAAATAGGACCATAAACACAGTTGTGGGACTGTGTTTTATTTAGTGATCATGTTGCTTAATGACTGAGTTACCAGTTCCAAGCATGGTTGCTAAATGAGGATTACCTGTAAATAAATTAATCTTTGTTGGGGATGTGACAGAATATACTTTATGAACTGGTGAAAGCATGTCTTATCTACCCCAACTCAAAACTATGTTTTTAAATTAAGAATAAACCCAAAATTACCTTTCAGAACTGGAATTATTGTAAAACAAGTAAGAACTGCCCAATATTATCAGAGGAAAGATTACAAGATGATGCTTTACAATAGGATTATTATTATTATGATTCATCACACAATCAACCAGATGTTCAGATTGGATTTGGCATTTTAATTCATTTTTTGAATCCTTACCAAGGACCTGGAATAGGCAGATGTTGATGTCCAATCATGTTAAAGGTATAATCACAGGATATAAACTGTGCTGAGTAAAACTGCCCTTTGCAATTGACTGATGGTGATTTTATCAGTATTGAGGCTGTTTAAGTGGTTGTTGTTATTTATACAACAATGTAAAATCACAGCTGCAGTTAACTAGTGTTGGCCTTCATATGCAGCATGTTCTTTCTATGAACCTAGGATGTCATAACATATCATTGTAGTTAGTATATGTGTTAATCCAAGTGGTGTGGCTTTTTGTAATGGAGAAATGGAAACTTCGTCAATGCACAGAATTTTTAAGTGCTGTCAAAGGTTTTTGGTATGGTACCTATTGTGCTGATAACCACTGGGATTATCATGCCATAATCTTTTAACTTCGGGTTTTAGATCTTGATACTTTGTGATCTTCTCGAGTTCTTTGTCTTCCATTCTACTTTCCCCTGGTAGCGCCACATCAATTATTTACACTTTCTTCTTTTCAAACACAGTTAAATGTGGTGTGTTATATGCCAAGGCTTTTTCCGTTTTTATTTGGAAATCCCACAAACTTTTAATCTGCTAATTTTTGACTACTTTTTCAACTATATATTCCATCAATTTTTCATTATGATAATTTTTATAGATGTTCCAGTGAATCCTTTTGGCAATTGCATTATGTTGTTGTTTTTAATTAATTTGTGCAATCGTCCTGTATACAATCTACTATTTTTATATATTGTTTCCTGTACATCCAGTAAGTTCCAATTTTTAACCTTGTGCCAAACCTCTGCCTGCATTTCTATGAGGAAAGTATAAGCTATCAACATTATTATAGGGATTTAATGCATCATGAATAGTCACCAATTGTCTAATTTTTTGGCCCAAACTGTCCAGCTTGTGCCCAGTTAATAATTACAGATGTCATATCACAGGTAAGGCATAGGTATTGATGGCTTTGATGGTGTTTCCATTGTTCAATTTTATCTTTAGCAGTCTTTTCACTCTTTGGATATATTCTTTACTAATCATATTTTAACTTGCTCATGCAGTGATGTTATCCAACTGTAAAATGCTCAGGCACTTGTAGGTTCTATCCTGATGGCTCCTGATGTTTTGGTCATTTGGCACTTCAATTCCACTACTATTTGTGATTTTACCCAGATAGATTGCTACCCTAGCACATTTCTCAAGGCCAAATTCCATTGTTACATCTGTGATAAAAAAAATCATACAATATTTGTTAATGACTGGATTTTGATTTCTGATTTTCCATAAACCTTCAGATCATCCATATAAAGCAAATGTGAAATTTTATTAGCATTTTTTTTTTTTTGCTGTTGGATAGGCAAGAATGACTTTCTTCAAAATCACTGAAAATTGGATCATAGCAATGACAGTGATAAGGATGATAATGAGTCATCCTGGAAGATTAGTATTATTATTATTAATAATATTTTCCTGATTGACTGGGAGTCACAGTTTTGAATATTAAGTTATCTGGTTTCCAATCCAGCAGCATCAGAGAGATAGCTTTGCTCCATCCTTAGCTGAGGAAGCTCACAGCAAGGGCTGGATGACAGGCCCTTCTCAGCTGCTCTTCGTCCCCAGTAATTAGCCTGCGATGGCAGCTACCTCTTGTGGCTTTGCCTGCGAGAGACATTTGACACAGCCGACATCAGAGGGATTTTTCAGGAGGCTCTTGTGGAGACCGAATGGCTCTTAATTAACCACTTAGGTATCCTCCTTCACTCTCCCGCCTGGCACTTTCCAAATGGTAGGGGTTGCACTGCGGATCTAAACACCGGGGAAGCACACTATCAAAAGATCTTGTAAATGAAGGCTTGTGTAAATTATTTTTAATGATTCCCTCCTGGCACATCATTATGTTTGTAGTTACACACAGCCACTTCAGAGATGGCTCATCTTCCGTGAGGTCAGCTGCAGGACCACCATAACTAGCTCCAGTCAGTAAATGGCTTATTAATTAGCCCCGTGATTGTACATTGCTAAGAGCTCTGATGTATGGAGCTGGAATTGTAATTGTGTAGGATCGAAATAATAAGCCATCTCAGGGCTCCTTATGCAAATTGCCACATTATGAAATCATTACCTATCTAAACACTGAGTTTTAATAAGAATTACAATGATGAATTTTATGATAATTGACACTCATAATTTAATCTTGTGGATTTTTTTTATTGTTTTGATGGTTAAAAGTGTGTTTCTAATTAAATGTTACTTAAAATGCAAAAGGGTGATTTAACAATTCTATTCAGTTCCTGTAGTTTAGATCAGGTTTTTTTTTCCCTTTTGGTCAGTGAGAACAGGCTGTTTTCATAATAGGTACGCAACATTATGTGTTGGGAAAATGTTTTACCTTTTCTTTAAAAATATGATTTGATATTGTCAACTCTGAGAAAGATGAAAGCTTATGTGCCACTGAGGAGAATTTTCATCATCATCATCATTATCATCAGTGCTTTTTTTGTAAAAAAAAAAAAAAAAGGTGCTGGAACTCACACACGTCATACAATCCGCCTTGCCTACCCTACAAGGTTCCATCCCAAAAAGGTGCCGGAACTCTGTTCTGGGCGTTCTATGAGAAAAAAAGCCCTGGCTTTCAGCATCATCATCATGAGCAGCAGCAGCAACAACATATTGTTTATAAAAATGAAGTACTAAAATCACCAGCAATCATGCTTACAGAAGAGGTTTTTGTGAGGGTTGAGTGGGAATTGCATAGAATTTAAAGATGTTTTCTGTGTCTCCAACCCCTAATACTCTCCTGGTAAAAACTAATCCACTGCCAGTGATAGTCCATTCTAAATTCTGGAATCATCATCATCATCATCATCATCATCATCATCATCATCANTCCTCTTCCTCCTCCTCCTCCTCCTCCCCCCCCCTTACCAGTCTGGCACAATAGGGAGGACAGAAAATACATGGCCAATTAGCAGTTAGGCAAATGCCTCTTTCCTGTACTCCAGCCTCTCAATGTGCGCAGAGGTTTTTCATAAGTTTAGATGGACAGCTGACATATGAGCCTATACAAAGAAGGTCAGAAAGAGTGAGAGATGCAAATTCTTTCTTTCCCTGGGGTTGTGGATTTCCTTTGGAAAGCCATTACTGTATTCAATTTGGGATCAGATGGGATCATTCTGAGCCATTTGGGCAAATTAATTCTTAGCAATTTTTCCCTTCTAGAAATAATCCTCTGTTATTACAACCTGTATGGATTCATGCAGGATTATAGTTTTTCAGTTGCAGACATAGCAGTTTTTCTTGGAAATAAAATCTGTAAAAATATTTTTGGTGATCATCTAGCAGATTCATTTTTTAAAGCCAATCCAATTATAATAGATTTTTTTAAGAGTCATTGAGCATTGACTGGCATACAAGTTCAATAAATTATTATTATAATTCTATACCTTTAATATTTCTTTTAGCCAGATAGAACAATGACATGTATATGTTCTATTCGCCTTTAATTTTACTTCCCAGCATCAGTGTATTTTGCATCAATTCTACTTGGAATAATAAATGACATACACAGAGACACACAGAAAGAACCCCAAAGCCAGTGGAGGGATTCAGCCAGTTCAAGCAGAACCGGTAGCTAATTTTTTGTTGCCCAGGCCCATAATGGACTTCCGGAAGCGGCATCCACACAGAGAACCAATCAGTTGTTCACATATTTGAATCTCATCACTGCCCAAACCTTTTTCAATAACAAATTGCAATGACAGAACTCACCAGAAGGTGCAGCAGTTTTTAAGCAAGATGCATATTCCACTGAAAATAATTCAATATGATTTATTTATTTATATTTATAATAAATAGACAGCCTTTATTTGTATTGCATTTGAATGTGTATGTTTGTCTAAAATCCAGCTAGTTAAAAATATAAAATGGATTTAGTGTGAAGGAATGTTTGGCAAGATGCCTCAGATATATCAATTTGCCTTCATTCTTTTTGTTAATTCCTGGCTAACCCTTGCAAACAGATTTGTCTATATTGGAAGAAGTTGGGGGAAAGTGCCAAAAAAGATAGCAGTGTGTTAATTTTTTGCAATTATTTTTAAGCACAACACCATATATGTTTCATTATTTCCACATGATTAAAGTGGAATATCTGATATGTTTACTAATGCTTAAAATATTACATTAACTTGGCAGAAATATATAATGACTATATGTTGAGTTTTAATCATGGGATACTTACCGTATGAAATTCTGAGTACCTGTAAGATTTTTTTTTGTAGACTAATTTGCTTTGCATGACCCCTCGCCCAAATGTGAATGTTAATGAGATCACCTGATGTCAAAATGGCTTTTATTCTTATAGTAGTTGGAGAACCATAAAATTTGCTCTCACTGAAGTTGGGATGGACCCCAGTAATGGTGCTTGGAATGCAAAAAATGAATGTCACCATAATAACCTTGGAGAAGAAAGCTGAAGTCCTATTTAAGCTGTGTAAAAAATGAAATGATATTGCTGTTGGTCAATTGTTTAGAGTAAATTAATCATAAGCCATATAATGAATAAAAATGAAGCTATGAGAGCAAAATCCTGACACTGAAGTCCCATTCATGGCATGAAAATCTCAAATAGAAAATAAGGAACAGGTGCTCTTTTTTTTTTTTTTTTGATGGAAGATCAAAACCATGAGAATATGCTCATAAGCGTGAAGATAATTAGGGATAATGCTCAGAGAAACTTTATGACTTTTATGGCACCACAGGAAAAGTGAACCTAGCAAGTTTATGATCAGCAGAGACTGGATTGAAATCTATAAAAAAAAACCACTACCATTTGCATACAGGTAATTCTCAATTTATGATCCAGTTGGGACCAAAATTTCCATTGCTAAGCAAAGTGGTTATTAAGTGAGTTGCACCCAATTTTATGACTTTTTTTTTTTTGCCATGGTTCTTAAGCAAATCATTGCAGGTGTTAACCGAATCATGCAAATCGTTAAGCAAATCTGGTTTCCCCCATTAATTTTGCTTGTCAGAACGGTTGCAAATGGAGATCATCTGATTCCAGGATGCTGCAAATATTGTAAAAAACTGCTGGTTGCCAAGTCCTGAATTGTGAGCACATTGACCATGGGAATGCTGCAAAGATTGTAAATATTAGGACCGATTATAACTAATGTTTTTTTTCAGGGCCATTGTAACTTCGAATGATCACTAAACAAATGGCTGTAAGTTGAGGGCTACTTAAAGAAGAGCTGAGTTCAGCACATCATGCAGAAGAGTCTCCTGTTGAATTAAGAAGATGATAGATTCTATTTATCAGAATGCAGAAATGGGTTCAGAAAAACACTGTATGACCTTCTGGTGCCATAGAAAGAACTGCAAAATGACTTAGGAAGAATAAAGAGGTAGGCAATTCTCCAAATTTTCTTCAGAAAGTTGAAACTCCAGGGATACAGCCTGAGTCAATATCATCATCATCAGCAGCAAAATCATTCTCTTGTGGAGAAGGAAGGTATTTTGCCAAGAACGTTCAAAGTCCCATCCATTTCCTTCTCATCACTGAAATTTATTATAGATTTTTAAAAGTTTGGGAAATCTTAGCATATTCGATTATGGCTTAATAATAATAATAATAATAATAATAATAATAATAATAATAATAATAATANTGTCCAGTCTCTTCTTAAAAACTTCCAGTGTTGGAGCATTCACCGCTTCTGGAGGCAGGTTGTTCCACTGGTTAATTGTTCTAACTGTCAGGAAGTTTCTCCTTAGTTCTAGGTTGCTTCTCTCTTTGGTTAGTTTCCACCCGTTGCTTCTTGTCCTGCCTTCAGGCGCTTTGGAGAATAGCTTGACTCCCTCTTCTTTATGGCAACCCCTGAGATATTAGAACACTGCTATCATGTCCCCCCTCGTCCTTCTCTTCATTAAACTAGACATACCCAATTCCAGCAGCCGTTCCTTATATGCTTTAGCCTTATATGCTTTAGGCTTAATCTTGACTTAGCTCCCCAACCCTATTTTTCATATGAGGTCTTCAGTTTAACAACTGCAAATGCGCCAACCTCAAGGGTTTGCAAGAATAGGAAGCTCACAGTTAGCTAGGGGTTACAATATAATACTGCAGATATGTTATGATTATATCTGAACTACAAGCTTTGTGCATGCATTAGTTTGTGATTATCTAAATTAATTGGACTACATTTCTAAATCTACATTTAAATTAATTGGGGGAATATGGTGTTTATACAGATGAGTCTGTTGCATGATTGGGGTCAGACTAAACAGTATATTGATTTACTTATATAAATACCTTAGATTTTAATTTTAAAAATTGAAATGCAGGTGTATGACTTTACAAAATCCTTCCTTCCTTCCTCCCTCCCTCCCTCCCTCCCCAATTAATTCTCTTGCACAATTCTGCATAACAGAGCTTTGAGAAGGATGAAACAGGCTTGTGTACAGTTTGTGTACTATTCTTCCAAATTATCCACATTCTGGAATAATTTACTAGTGTTGCAGGATATAATTGGTCACCCAAATAAATGCTGCTTTCTAAAGCATCTGCCATTTCCTCCCCTTGCCAGTGTTACATTCTCTTGATGACATTAGTTGAAGAACCCCAATCACTGAAAGCAAGTGTTTGGGTGTGTGATCTCATGAATTAGATTATTTCCCATACAGACCATTCACAGTTCTCTTAAGACAATGTGGACTTCTGAATATTAGAGGAATGTGCTCTAAAATACATGTTGGGAATGGCTGAGCAAGATGAAGGTTGCAGAGGGTGAGTGGAAAAACTTGTATTTAATGACTGCTAAAATAGAAGGTTAAGTTAAATTAAAATTAGGAGAAATTAAAATCAAAAGTAGAAGGTTTCCAGACAAACATTCGCCCTCCATCGCAATATTGCAAGGACTTATTTTGATAAGCAACTGCCATAACAAATGCTTTGCTAGTCTTTAGCAGCAAAGGAAAACTGTTGTTTTTCAGCTTGGACTGAAAGGACACAGTTTGCTTGTGTTTTAATGTGGCAGAGCAAAACTTAAAACTAAATGCAGACAAAGTCCAAACTGTCTCCTCAGTGGTTTTGCTGCTTGACATCCAACTTTACAGGCATAACATGATAAAGTCTCTTTACAATCTCTTAAACATTCCTCTGTGAGTTTTGGAATGTTGCATGGAATGGAATGCAATCAACATCTGCTAATTTCTGTCCTTTAAATGTACTATCAAAACACACAATCATGATGTTTTATTTGTATGGCTGAAATGAGACTGGCGACTGATCATCCATCATCTTCCTGTCATATTTTTATATGTTGTCTATCCAGTCCCCTAGACAGTTTAGGGAAGCATAAAGCAAAGCCTGAGTTAAGTTATTGGCCAGCTGCTCAAATGTCCAGCTGAAGAGGTCATTGTGAGCTCTCTCTTGAATCTAACAACAGTTCTCTGTGGAAGCCAAACATAATAGAATATGGAAGTCCCAAGAAGATTGCAGTTTAAGTATAATGTCAAAACGTTCTAACAGGCCTTCGACTAATAACAATAAAATAAAATGTAGAGTAAAATATAGAATAAATGTAGAATAAAATATAAAATAAAATATAGAATACAATATAAAACATAGAATAAAATAAAATGTAGCACTTTGCAGTAAGGAAGCAAAAGATTCAATAACTTTAAAAGGAACCCAAGATCTTGAAACTTATTACGCTCACTTGCCCAGCAGCCTACAGGGATACTTCTGTTTAATTTTGTTTCCCTTTTTTAGACCAAGGAATTTGTAAAGAATGGAACCACAGAGACTTTTGATTTACACTTTACTTGTGAAAAACCAAACCCCTCCCCTAAAATTTAGCCCTTGGTTCTAAAATAAACCTTTTGGTGTAAGGGTATCACCCAAAAACATAGCTTGTGACCTACCAAGCAGAATATATCTTTGGTTGGGACCTACCCAGAGTTTGTTATAGGACATCTATATATAGATGTTTAAAATAAATTCATATTCTTGTCAGCTGTATATGTGAGAGTTTGGGGGGAGAAGGAAGAGAGAGAGAGAGATTTTATTACTTTACAGAGGTAAAAGTTGGAGAGAGCAGGATGGTTGTATAACCTAACCCTAACCCTAAACCAAGGCTAAATGTCTATGGAGATTCTTAATCATCCAGATCGTGGTTGTCCCAAAAGTGCTTTTCCAAAAGACCACTGGACTTTCTTGAATTTTTTTCTTTGCACACATTTCACTTCTCATCCAAGAAGCTTCTTCAGTTCTAACAGAACTGAACTTGGGTTAGAACTGAAGATAAGAAGTAAAACGTTTTCAAAGAAAAAAACCAAGGAAGTCCAGGTGCCTTTTGGAAAAGCCCTTTTGGGAAGTCCAAACTAAGTGCAATTTCTTGATGAAATTTGCCAAGTCAGTTGCATCAAGGAGCCTTTAGTTGGCAATGCCACACACTAGTTTGGTTCTGGGATCCTGCTTTTCATGTTGTTGAATGGTATACTGCCAGTATTCAATGGGCACGCAAGCAAGGCCAAAGAATCATTTAGTCCCACCCACCATAATACAATACTGGTAGCAAGGAAATCATCCTTGCTCTTGCTCACTGGACTTTAGTATCTCAAGGTAGCAGAGCCCATTCAAGTGATATAGGGCAGTCACATAAATGCTATCAAAATACCACATGGAACAACCAGAAAATGATTAGTTCTCCCAGGAAAAAAAACTAATCAGAAAGCACCTATGGGCAGACATCTATCTTGGCTAACCATGGATGGTTAATGCAAAGAGGTTGTCTTAGTCTCCTGGTGTCAGTTTTGTAGCTGATGCCTGATGTGTGCAAATTGTGAGTTATGGAAAGCCCATTTAGATGTTTATGTATTTCTCAAATGGACTTGAGGAATGGCTAGAAATTCCTCCTCTGAAGCTGAATTCTTAATCCCACTTATCTGTACGTTCACCCACTGTTTCCTAAAGTGGTCTGCTTGAGATCATTTAGCATCTGGATATTCTTTAATCACCTAGATTTCTTGATTCTCAGCCAATACAGCCAAAAAAGGGTCTTTGTTTAACCAATTGACTGGGATCTTAAAAATCCATGTTCTACACAATGCAAAACAGCCATCCCATGGATTTCCTGAGAATTTCAGTCCCATGGCAGCTACTCATCAGATTTAAAGCAGCCAACTCTTGGAATTTGTTTTGATCAGGGAGCATTGACTAACTTCTGCAAAAATAGCTGGCACATGCATTGGTTATATCCAGTGACTAAAAAGAAGTTAGCACATGATATCCATGTATTGCATGTAAACAGCATAGCTGCACACTGACAGTATCCAATTCGAAAGATAGATTTTTCTGGTGAGGCTAATAGAAAAATATTTTTTTCCCAACAATCTAAGTTCAAGGTAGCATTGTCGATGCTTTCCAAAATATAAAAACATGTACACAGAAAAAAGCTCAGGAGAAAATGTACATAAAGTTCCCTGCAAAAAAAAATATGCATAAGGAATACCAAATAAGTTTCTCAATCTTACAAGGACATAAATGCAAAATAAACACACTCAATATATTAAAACAAGCAAATAGCTAATACAAATGTACATATCCAAAGCTTAGGAAAAATAAGATCCTCCTAAAAATCTTTCCCTTTAGTGTGCTTTCCACTACTTTCCCCAGAATAACTTCTATAATTTTTATCTTTATCTCTCTTCACATAATTCAAAACAAAGTTATTGCTTCTGGCCACTCGCCATTTTTATTTTCTGGGGCACCTGAGGTCCAAAAGCATTCTTGGAAATAGCAATGATGCTTGAGATTGGCATTTCATTTTGCAGTGTGCCATCCTTCCAGTTATTTTTAATAAACAAATATAAAAACAAATTAAGAAGGAGAAAAGAGGGGTAAGGATTGGCAGTGCAAAAGGAGAACTATGCAAAGATGCTTGTGACATACGGGAATGCTGGCATATAAGCAATGGTTTGGAGAGCTAAGTGCTGAATTTCTACTGACCAGTTGTTGTAATATCTTCTCCCAGGGAGGGAGGCCAAAAAATAAAATAAAGTAATCTGAACTAGCATGAGTGAAAACCTGTCAATAATTGTAAGATGTATGACCTTTCATCCACCAAAGAATAAGCATATGCATTCCAGAGTGTGAGGAAAAATCAGTTTTCAAATGAATGGAACATTTTAAGACAAATTGAGACATGAAGAATGTGGCTTTGCAACATCTAGCTCACAACAGCCAGTTGTACATTTTTATCAGAACATTCCCATTGCAACCCTTGAATCTCAAGTTCAAGTTTTCAATAAATGGGGGGGGGGGGGTTAAGTTCCTTGAAATATATGATTCACTCAGCCCAATACAACCCAGCATCCATATATTTTGACATCTTGGTTCTTAACCAATTATTTTGTAGTCCCAGGCTAAAGATTAAATTGGGAGGCTAGGGAATAACAAGGAGATAATAACTGAGGTCATGTTTAGGAATTGAGAGGTATGTGAAGTGATGAGTGCATAGGGAAAAAATAGAGTTGAGCACTAATATTAAGGTTTGTAGAGTGGAGTGAACATAGAAGAGCTTAAAAGGACCATAACTTCAGACACTTTTTAGACAAAAGCCAATTCTTTCATCCTTCTACCAAATCATATTGAAGCATATTAGCCATTTGCCATAATACCCTGATTTCTTTGTTTGTCCTGAGTAATTCAAAGTTTTTATTATTAAAGAGAAGCAAAAGAGCCCAAAAATGTAAATGCTGGGATTCTTCAACCAAGAACTCCTAGCAATATCTTTAAGTATGCCTTGAAAAAAACAGATCCACCATTATGTGGGAGGTCCAAACGCCACTGGTGACATTTTACTACCATCATCACCCATGCTTTTCCTAGTTAGTATTTACATGTCTACACTGCTTCTGGATTAACAACCTGTAAACTCTAGTATTATAACAGGCATCATGAGTTTGTGAATCAGCATAGATCAACTCACACTTGAAGATTCAATTCATTTTATAGGGAGAAATGCAAAGTTCTCCATTTAGGAAAAAAAAGTAAAATACATGAAAATAAATGAATCTCCAGTATAATTTAATTGCTAAAAAAGCAAATGCAGTCTTATGCTGCAGCAGCATAAGGAGAGTTTCCAAATCAAGCTCCACTATGCCAGCAATGTTTAGTTGGGCATATCCAATGAAGTGATGTATTCTGATTTGGGCTCTAGATGGTTGCTGATCTGCTTGGGAATTATACAGCAAGAGTATTCCCATTCTTGTGGCATAGATCTCTGAATAATTGGATACATTTGTGGATGTCAATAGTCAGTGAAAAAGGTGGGTGGAAAAAATGACAGCTATGTAGAATCTGAGGATAAGATAGAGATATTCAACACACAAGGAAGGTGAAGAAAGAGAGAGAGAGAGAGAGGGAGAGGGAGAGGGAGAGGGAGGGAGAGAGGGAGAGAGGGAGAGGGAGAGAAAGAGAAAGAGAGAAGAGAGAGAGAGAGAGAGGGAGGGAGGGAGGGGGAGAGGGAGAGGGAGAGAGAGAGAGAGAGAAGAGAGAAAGAGGGAGGGAGAGAGAGAGAGAGAGAGAGAGAGAGAGAGAGAGAGAGAGAGAGAGAGAGAGAGAGAGAGAGAGAGAGAGAGAGACTATGACTGGAAGACTTGCCCAGGAAAGCAGTTGGCTTCCCGGCCTGACTGGGTGAAGAAAGCACCAGTCTGCCCACTGAGGGAAATGATACGTTTGTCCCAGGTGACACAGTCATTGTGTTCTAAGCAGATGAAGAGGTTAAGATCTAAGAAGGATTTTTTAAAGATGATTTCATTTCCAGCTAGGTTTAGCATGGAAGACAACTAGCTTAAAAATGCAATGAAGAATTACCTAAGAGAGGACTGAGAACTCAGCATGAAGTTCACTTCTTAAATTGGGCCATTTGTTCTTTGGCAATCTACCGTAATTTACTTCACATTGTTGCTGTAAGGGCAAAATATAGGAAATAAGAATTATATATCATAGTTTGGGCTTTAATACAAGTTTCTTTAATTTGCACTTATGAAAACTAAAAGCAGGAGTGGGAAACTTTTGGTAACTAGCAGCATAAAAGCAGCAATAAGTAGGATGATGATACAAAGTGATAAAAACATTATGAATGAGGGGAAGGCAATTTCTTTCTTTCTCCTGAATGTTCAAACAAATGAGGGTTATCAGTTTTCAGTTTGTGGTAAGATTATTTTAAGGCTTACAAGACTTTTCCTAGTGTTGATTTCTAGCATTTACTATTGACATGAGCTACCAAGGTGACAAAAGAGAATTGGAAGTTGCTTATAAAGCCATCCAAATGAAGGTGCAGTCATGTGATCAAAGCTTCACCCTTTAAAAATGTGTATTGCTTATTACAGACCTATCAGCCTGACCTCAATACCTGGGAAGATTCTGGAAAAGATAATCAAACAACGAATCAGCGAACACCTACAGGCAAACAAAGTCATTACTAAAAGACAACATGGGTTTGTCCAAAACAGATCATGCCTGACAAATCTTATTGCATTCTTGGACCAGGTGACAAAATTAGAGGACCAGAGGAATGCTGTGGATATAATTTACTTGGACTTCAGTAAAGCATTTGACAAAGTAGATCGCAATCTACTGCTTGATAAGATAGAAAAATGCGGGTTAGACAGCATCACCACCAGATGGATCCGTAGCTGGCTGACCGGCCATACTCAGCATGTGATCCTCAATGGAACCACATCTACATGGAGGGAAGTTTGTAGTGGGGTGCCCCAGGGCTCTGTTCTGGGCCCAGTGCTCTTCAACATCTTCATCAACAATTTGGACGAGGGGATAGATGGGGAACTCATCAAATTTGCAGACGACACCAAGCTGGCAGGAATAGCCAACACTCTAGAAGACAGGCTTAGGATACAGGAGGATCTGGACAGACTTGAACACTGGGTGCTATCTAACAAAATGAAATTCAATGGTGAAAAAAGTAAGGTTCTACATTTAGGCAAGAAAAACCAAATGTACAGGTATAGTATAGGGGGTACCTTGCTCAATAATAGTAACTGTGAGAGGGATCTCGGAGTCCTAGTGGACAATCATTTAAATATGAGCCAGCAGTGTGCTGCAGCTGCCAAAAAAGCCAACACAGTGCTAGGCTGCATTAACAGAGGGATAGAATCAAGATCACATGAAATATTAATACCACTTTACAATGCCTTGCTAAGGCCACACTTGGAATACTGCATCCAGTTTTGGTCACCATGATGTAAAAAAGATGTTGAGACTCTAGAAAGAGTACAGAGAAGAGCAACAAAGATGATTAGGGGACTTGAGGCTAAAACATATAAGGAACGGTTGCTGGAATTGGGTATGTCTAGTTTAACAAAGAGAAGGACGAGGGGGGACATGATAGCGGTGTTCCAATATCTCAGGGGCTGCCACAAAGAAGAGGGAGTCAAGAAGCAACGGATGGAAACTAATCAAGGAGAGAAGCAACCTAGAACTAAGGAGAAACTTCCTGACAGTTAGAACAATTAACCAGTGGAACAACCTGCCTCCAGAAGCGGTNGAGAGAGAGAGAGAGAGAGAGGGAGAGAGAGAGAGAGAGAGAGAGAGAGAGACTATGACTAGAAGACTTGCCCAGGAAAGCAGTTGGCTTCCCGGCCTGACTGGGTGAAGAAAGCACCAGTCTGCCCACTGAGGGCCATGATACGTTTGTCCCAGGTGACACAGTCATTGTGTTCTAAGCAGATGAAGAAGTTAAGATCTAGGAAGAATTTTTTAAAGATGATTTCATTTCCAGCTAGGTTTAGCATGGAAGACAACTAGCTTAAAAATGCAATGAAGAATTACCTAAGAGAGGACTGAGAACTCAGCATGAAGTTCACTTCTTAAATTGGGCCATTTGTTCTTTGCCAATCTAATTTACTTCACATTGTTGCTGTAAGGGCAAAATATAGGAAATAAGAATTATATATCATAGTTTGGGCTTTAATACAAGTTTCTTTAATTTGCACTTATTAAAACTAAAAGCAGGAGTGGGAAACTTTTGGTAACTAGCAGCATAAAAGCAGCAATAAGTAGGATGATGATACAAAGTGATAAAAACATTATGAATGAGGGGAAGGCATTTTCTTTCTTTCTCCTGAATGTTCAAACAAATGAGGGTTATCAGTTTTCAGTTTGTGGTAAGATTATTTTAAGGCTTACAAGACTTTTCCTAGTGTTGATTTCTAGCATTTACTATTGACATGAGCTACCAAGGTGACAAAAGAGAATTGGAAGTTGATTATAAAGCCATCCAAATGAAGGTGCAGTCATGTGATCAGAGCTTCACCCTTTAAAAAATGTGTATTGCTTATTACAGACCTATCAGCCTGACCTCAATACCTGGGAAGATTCTGGAAAAGATAATCAAACAACGAATCAGCGAACACCTACAGGCAAACAAAGTCATTACTAAAAGACAACATGGGTTTGTCAAAAACAGATCATGCCAGACAAATCTTATTGCATTCTTGGACCAGGTGACAAAATTAGAGGAATGCTGTGGATATAATTTACTTGGACTTCAGTAAAGCATTTGACAAAGTAGATCACAATCTACTGCTTGATAAGATAGAAAAATGCGGGTTAGACAGCATCACCACCAGATGGATCCGTAGCTGGCTGACCGGCCATACTCAGCATGTGGTCCTCAATGGAACCACATCTACATGGAGGGAAGTGTGTAGTGGGGTGCCCCAGGGCTCTGTTCTGGGCCCAGTGCTCTTCAACATCTTCATAAACAATTTGGATGAGGGGATAGATGGGGAACTCATCAAATTTGCAGACGACACCAAGCTGGCAGGAATAGCCAACACTCTAGAAGACAGGCTTAGGATACAGGAGGATCTGGACAGACTTGAACACTGGGTGCTATCTAACAAAATGAAATTCAATGGTGAAAAAAGTAAGGTTCTACATTTAGGCAAGAAAAACCAAATGTACAGGTATAGTATAGGGGGTACCTTGCTCAATAATAGTAACTGTGAGAGGGATCTCGGAGTCCTAGTGGACAATCATTTAAATATGAGCCAGTGTGCTGCAGCTGCCAAAAAAGCCAACACAGTGCTGGGCTGCATTAACAGAGGGATAGAATCAAGATCACATGAAATATTAATACCACTTTACAATGCCTTGCTAAGGCCACACTTGGAATACTGCATCCAGTTTTGGTCACCATGATGTAAAAAAGATGTTGAGACTCTAGAAAGAGTACAGAGAAGAGCAACAAAGATGATTAGGGGACTTGAGGCTAAAACATATAAGGAACGGTTGCTGGAATTGGATATGTCTAGTTTAACAAAGAGAAGGACGAGGGGGGACATGATAGCGGTGTTCCAATATCTCAGGGGCTGCCACAAAGAAGAGGGAGTCAAGAAGCAACGGATGGAAACTAATCAAGGAGAGAAGCAACCTAGAACTAAGGAGAAACTTCCTGACAGTTAGAACAATTAACCAGTGGAACAACCTGCCTCCAGAAGCGGTGAATGCTCCAACACTGGAAGTTTTTAAGAAGAGACTGGACAGCCATTTGTCTGAAATGGTATAGGGTTACCTGCCTGAGCAGAGGGTTGGACTTGATGACCTCCAAGGTCCCTTCCAACTTTATTATTATTATTATTATTATTATTATTATTATTATTATTATTATTATTATTATTATTATTGTTGTTGTTGTTGTTGTTGTTGTTGTTGTTGTTATTATTATTATTACTATTATTATTATTATGCACATAAAAAGAGGACTGTTTTTAATATTATTACAATTGTGAGAGATTTTGAGATACATCTTGACTTTTTTCCCCCATCCTCCATGTACATGCATCTGATTGCCTAAGATCCTGGAGCCACAGATTGTCTACTGATACTACTAGGAAAACAACAACAACAACAACAATAGAGTTATACAGTGATATCTATCTAACATATAAATTTGCTACACAGTTTGCAGCTTACCAAATGCATATATTAATGGAAATATACAAAGATGTGAATATCAGAAGGAATTCAAATAAATAACGAGGAATTTTGTCCTGATATTAACTGAGGTGGGAATAGGAAAAAGTTTAAGATTAGGAAATGAGAAGCTGAGTGAAATAAAACTTGACAGGTTCAACCATCACTGCTTGAATTTCTCAAATGAAAAATGGGAGGAAAAGGTAATAAAGCATACAATCCTGTTCTTCATGAGTCAGCTTGATAGTTCACCCCTCTGCCTGTTTACTGCCAATTTGTCTTTTCTAACCCAGCTTACTTAGTGGGTGATAATAATGGTACCTAGGACTACCACATCTAATGCCAACAGCAATACAAAGAGCAGAAGTTATGTCCCTGAAGTACCACATAGTGCAGGATTCAGCAATGATTGCTAGTGAATCAGTCAAACTAAAGCTGCAATTTGTTTGTCTTTCTGAAAACTTTTTGCCATTCCTTTCAGGACAAGTTAATAGCATTACGGCTAGGACATTATCCATTGAAGACATTTTAATGACAAGATCCACTCTGCATCTTTTAAAAAAAAAACCAACTTTGTAAAAAAATCAGCAATATAGCTCAGTGTTCTTAGATTAGATTTGAGTGCAAATCCTCACTTAGGTTATCTATAGTAAGAAGATCACTCAATAGAGAAAGAGAGTGATGAAGCACCTAATTATTAAAATCAGCCAGTAGGAAAGGAAAGACAAATTGGTGGGTGCCTTGAATCACAGAAAAGACTACAATGCAGGATTCGTCTGAAGGATAATGCAGTAGAGTTGGGTTAGGCTTGCCATCTTCATGAGGACATTTTTGTTTTGTTCTGTTTTTCACCAAAACTATAAAGCTATGCATTTGGCAGACAATGAAGCTAGTAGAATGGGCTTTTATAGAAGAAAGCTATTTGTCTATTGCCACTACATATGGGTGCTGTATAACTAGTTTAAGGTTACAGTGCCAGAAAAAGTATCTTGGCAAGATTGGAAAAATATCTTTCCACAGGCAGGTTAAGCCACACATTAGAATCAGGGAGAACATCTTGTGAACGCAGGATTCTTCTATAGGTTACTTCCAAATTATACTTTTTAAGGTGACATAAGGAGAAAAGTATTAAACACATAAGAATAAATGGCATGTAATGATGCACTCTAAAATAAATTTACATCAAAGAAAATTTTGTTTCTGTTCTGTTGACCTGCCCACTTCTTGCTACAGCTCTGCAAGCCAGTTTAGAAGATGAATCCTGCATGTCGTTCAGCAGACAAATGCATCTCTTATCCAGGGGAAAGTAAAAGTAAATATCTTGCATTTGAAAATTGGTCTATGTAAACAGATCACAGGAAGGAAGGGTGGCTATGGCAGAGACAGTGACATGCAAGAGTCCAAAGCTTGTCAGAAAGAAAATGAAAGAAAGTAGGCAGGAAGAGTCATTAAAAAGTTAAATGTAGGCCAGAAGATCGGGCATTTTGGAAGAGGCAAAGTATCTGTAGTAATATTTGGTCAGGAAGATCAAATGCACCATATGCAGGTAGATTAGTTTTTGCTGTTAGTATTATTTTCATATTTTGTTGTTATGCTATGAGTGATCTAGAGTTATTGTGAGTAAGATGGGCATCCATATAATTCCCTTCAATCAATCAATCAATCAATCAATCAATCAATCAATCAGTCAATCAACAGTCAATTAGTCTGCCACTTTGCATTCTTAGAAGGGTTATCAAAAGTGATAACTGGGTATAAACACGAAAGCTTCAGTTTAAGTCTTCACAAAGACCGGACAAGATCCTAGAGAATTCTGGGCATGTATAAAACTTTTATGGCTCCATGTCTCTGGCCCACTGATTTACTAATCAATATACCCAAATCCTTGAGTATTTTTAATTATACTGGTCTTTGATTGTAATAAACATTGAGTGACTTGACTATACCAAAATGGTACTCCTTGTCCTATTTCTGCTCAAACATATAAATATGATTATATTTTATTAATATTAATATTTAAATAAATACAAATAAGGTATGCTTCCTATGGTAAGCACTTATGTAAAGTTTGTACGACTTACAAACTCTTATGAGTCAGTGTACAGCTTTTATATGTAATTACAGTCATCATATCTGGATTGCAAAAATCCAGAAATCCATTAGATGGCAGCAAAGGCATACTGAAAACATTAGATATTTGTTGCTATCCAGTGAGCATCAGGATTATTGCACCACAGATATAATAATCCTAAATACTATGGCTGCTTATTTGGTGAAATAAATAATTAGAAAAATGATACAATAGTAATAAAATAATAATGACAACAATAATTTGATTGTGATCAAAGTAATGAAATAAAACTCAAATGTAAAAAAGAGAATAACTAGCTTAATTCTTCAACCTAGTATTAAACTTAGATCATACTGAAAAATATTGTACCATCTTATCACTTTTAGAATAGAAAGCCATTTTAAAAGTAATAAACAACATATATCTCTTAAATCTACTCTTTGACCTCAGGAGTGCAATTTTTCCCCAACTACACAGACCTATCCTTTTGATGGACCCACTGCCAAAAAAGCCTTCTCATAAAATGTAAAATTCTGTATTTTTGGAATATAACATTATAAAACAAGATAGCCTCTGTTTAGGCTTGATCTCTTCAGAACTAGGTTAACTCAATCCTTTTCATATAAATGACAATTTACTCCTGCTTTTTATCTACTTGTCTTGACTGATTTTTCTCCAATCTCCTTACCCAATCTCATGGTAACTGTGATCCACATCTGACTGATATAACTCTGCATCTACCCAAGCTTAATAATACCCTGCCATTTCTGTTATTGTAAGTCTTTGAACTACCATCCCTTTTTTCTGTCATAATCTGAAGGAAAATAATGTATCTGTTTAAAATATATGTGGATTCATTTTCCTTAAAAAAATTATCTGTCTCATTCTTCTCTTAAGGTGTGATGGGTTTTTGTTGTTGTTCTCTATGGTTTACTTCTCTTACACTTACTTGCTTATGTTTCGGTTTTGAGGTATTTTTGACTGAAAAGTTTGTTTTCCTTTACCCCTTGATTAGCAGCCCATATGGCAGACAATTAAAATACACAGGCCTTGTGATCAATACCCACATATTTCTGTGGTAAAGACTCACATCCAAAGCATATCCTTGTGATGTGAAGTGCCAACTTTGGGACACATCTTTCCTTCCAATTGCCATTTGTCTCTTTGGCTTCAGCTTTTAGTTCTACACGGATCTTATTAAGATATGCCTGCTGTCTATATTTTATCCAGAGGAAGGAGATATTTATCCTCTCCTTACCTTTCTTTTCATTTTGTATTAATCCTTCTCACTAACTTTTTTCCTTAGAATGTGCCTGTGTTTTTACGGTTCTTCTTCCTTTGAAAATGCTAACAGTTATCTAATGCAGGCAGAAAAGCCATCAGAAAGAAGAATAAATTTACTTGGGTGTGAAAAACCATAACCAAAATTAAAAAGGAAACCAGCATAACTCAAAGTAAAGAACCTGCCTCCATATTTATCTATTGTATTTTCTAGCTTGATCTTAGAAAATAAAAATGATGAGTGGTTTGTGTAAAGTTGTCAAATCTGAGCTGCAAAACTCTGGAGAACCATTAAAAGTCAACAGAGAGATTCAAAATAGAGATACAGACTCTAGTGGGCATTTGTATTTTGGCAGCCTAAATTTCATTGCTGTACCAGCATTCTATTTATAAATGATCTCCCACACCAGGAAAAAAAGTAATGATAAACTGAAGATTAATAGTGACAGAGATACACTCATGAGTTAAAAGTAATTCACCATTTTGCTTTCTGGAAGCTTGATTTGAGCCTGGCAATATCTATCGTGGTAGCAATTTTGTCAATGTCCAAGTCTCAACAAGGCTGCCATTTTTTTAAATGGCATGCTTTCGAAATATCAGATATGGTCAATATTATGTCCCTATGGTTCTAGTAAAGTAATAATAGTAGTGGGGTTTATAAAAGACACTGCCTGAGTTTCTCTCTTCTGTCCTTTTTCTTGGAAGTAATCTTTGCATTCAACAGAGTTCATTTTTGAGACGATATGTTTAGAATTGCAATATTTTAAAATATAATGGAGCTGGGTATGTCAAAACCTATTCCATATTTTTAATAGAACCACCGGGGGGTGGGGTGAGGTGGGGAAAAATACTTTTAATCCAACATTTGCCCTTTCTCCTCTGAGAAATTTCTTCTGACTGTAAGAATAGCAGGCTTTTTTTTTTGTACTGACAACAACACAGAAAATAAAATGCAGGTTATTATGACTAATTTATGTTTTTACTGCAGCCACATTTTATTTCAACATTAGATTATATCATGAAAGACATTTTATATTGTTTTGCCTATGGTTAGAAATTATGTCTGTTTAATCAATTCCATTATGCATTCACCCAACCATGACACATCAAAGGCTAAGAAGAGATGTTGAAAAAGCAACAAAAAAAAAGCAACTTTACTCATTTAAAATGCTTCCCATTCAGATCAAGATGCAGAGCACTAAATATTAATTATTTTAAATAAATATCAAGCCTTCCCAAATAGTACAAATAATTGGCAGGGTTGACTGCCCATTGCCCAGTTCCTAACAGCTGGTGACACTGGCACCCAGCACCTTCTCAGCAGCCTTTGAGATAATGACTTGGGCATCTGCCGGTGAGTGTTTGCAACTGCCCACAGAATTTACAACTCACAAGTGGGCTACAGAGGCTCTGACAGAACTTTTTTATGCAAGGTCTTTGAAATTTATTAATGTAATGCAAACACAAGCCTTCCAACCCATTAAATTGTTGATGTTATGCGAATCCACTCTGGAATTGCAGATCCTCATTAACATTATTTGCATGTTAATCTGCATCTTTTTAATTAGTGATATTATTTATGCACATAATTTTCGCCTACTGGTGCCAAGGCTGAAGCGCATTAATTAATCTACTGAGATGCCAAACTGTTTATTTTTTCCCCATACTTTTATTTGTTTACATGGTGTTTTGGATTCAGGGAAAAATAAAAAAAAAATTAAAAAGCCTGAAGAATAAAAGCAGAAAGACAAGATTAACTAAAAGCACTTTTTGTTTTCATAATTTAAATTGTAATATTAGCCAAATGTTGTGTTTCTTCCCTCAGAGATCGGTTATTCAGTTACATTACCTTGATGTATTATTAAAATTTATAATGGACTCTGGAGGCTTTTTTTTAGTTCTCTCCTTCATTTACAGAATATACTCAATGTTATTTTAATCTTCATACAACGCTGCCATGCATAGGCAATGATCGGTTTTCCCTGGCGTCTCTCTAGTGCTGCTCCACTTTGCACAACTGATAAACATTTAAATAAGCCTTTTCCAAAAAGAAAAAAAGAAAAAGAAGAAAATCCTAGCATGCTAAAATCATTAACCCATTAATGGAATATGGCATTTGTCTGAGTCAACCGGAGCCCCTCTTTTGATGTACAGAACTGAAACGATCCCAACTCTTGTACATGGACCTGTGAACAATGCTGAATGCTGATATAATTTCATTCTTCTCACTCATTTGAACAGTTGCACATTCCAAGGGCAGCCTTTCTAAAGGTTAGATTCCTTAGAGGAAAAGCTTTTGGAGATTTGGGCGTAAGATGTATTCTGAGCAGTTTGTGTATATGAACTTTGCCATGCTGTATCCTATTGGGAATGCAAACTGATCCCCAGTGGAGAACAGACCTGACCTGCTGATCCTTTACGTCACTCCGATTGACTCTGTTTGCAAACCACAGCCTGGCATGTGAGGAAGGGTGGGGGAGCAGTAGAGAGCCAGCTTCTCCAGTCACAATGAGAGGATTGGAGACAGCACTGACAAGTGTTTACATCTTGATGCAGAAGTTCACAGGATGAAAAATAATATTTCCACAGACAGCACCAGTGATACCCAAGAATTTCTCTACCTGCAATAAATCAGCAGCACCTTTGAGCAATAGGAGCATCTTCAGAAGCACACAAAAAACTTTCTCAGTGTGCTATTTGGCTCCTGTATGTAAAAAAATGTTTTACATTTCTTTTCCCGCCAATTTGCACCATAATTGTGTTTAAACCAAGTCAGAGCCAGCAGAGGAAAATCCTGGCAAACATTTGAGCCATTACCAACACATTTTCTTCTGATGTGCCCTGATCCAGGAATGTGATTGTTTCTAGACTGTGTTTTTTAAAAGTCAAAGTTCAGCAGAAGTGCAAAATGTATATTAATAAGTATATGTGCATCATTTTAAAAAAAATACAAAGGAGATAAAGGAGAAAAAGGAGAGGAGCAAAACAGATGGCTGAGCTATCATCAGATTATAAGCACATATATTTGTCATTCAAACTGTAAAGCTAAAGTAAAGTGCCTTGTATGCTTTAATGGAATCTCTTCATTCAGTTGGCCATGGATATGATTATATACCATGGAGCCACAAATATACCATGACAGAAGCATTGAGATGAGATTTCTTTCACCCCAACATATGTATGGTCAATTCAAAGCAAAACAAGTCCCAGGGGGCTCTCATCTTTCTGAAATCTATCTTCATTTACATCATCTGATATCACGCCTGCCTCCGGTAAGTTTGTCTGTTGAAGAAAAGTTAATATTTCTTCAGAATGTGCAGGAGACAGTGGCATGCCAGATGAAAGCTAGGGAAGAGATTGAGGCAATCAGCTCTCTACTAGGAGACACATCTCTTGCTAAGGAGGCACCGGAATACATGCCATTTGGAGCCCAAGAGACTGGTGAGCAAAAGAAATCTGAAAGTTTGACTTCAAGAGCTGGCAGGATCAGGACTTCTCCTCTAGAATAATTTGGCCTTTTCAGGATGAGAGGAAGAGAGAGGGGCCTTGCTTTGCAGAGATATGTCTGTCTTTTGATTTCCTTCAGGGATGTTTGCAACTCAGATTTTCCCCTCTGAATAGAATGTCATATGTAGCACGACCTTAAGACTAACTCTTGACTTCACATTGGATCACACTTCAGCCACTGATTACAGTAAGATCTGATTATGAGTAGTGGAATATACTATCCCTGATAGCATTTTATCTGTGATTAAAAAGAGTCCATTATTTGTTACGTTCTAGTCAGCTTTTTAAAAAGCATTTTAAAGTCTATATATAATATATTTAATTGCATAATGCTTCCAACATGCTACATGAGTTCAACAGGGCTAAAAAAAATGTTTTGCTGTTTGTGCCCAGTGTCTGCTGCATTTCACTGCAGTAATAATAATCAACAAACATCAGCCAGTATTGATGGATTCTAGTTGCTCTGAAACCATTTTTCCATTATGGCAATGTTCTGGTGAAAATTTTAACCATGTTCATCACTGGCTGCACCTAGATTTTTGGGAAAGTAGTCCAAGTGTAAAAGCAGAAAATTAATCTTCAAGTGACATAATGTACTTCATGGTTTTGTATACTGTAAAACATTTGTTAATCAGCTAAATGTAGTTTGGTGCTGAAAACACCAAATTTGCTTTCCAGATGATTTTCTCTGGCCCCACTAACAGATCTTCAAACCATTTGTCATTGATGATGTATTTGATCTGTGGACCAACAAAAATGCCTCCCTTAATCTTAGCATCAGTTATTCTTGGAGGCATCTGTCTCAAAGAACAAAAACCTTCACCTTCCTTGTTCATCACTTTCACAAAATTTTTCACAAGTCTGAGTAGTATCTGAAACAAAAGCAAAAGCAAAAATTATTATTGATTTCTTTATTAGAGTAATATTTCAAAGCATTTGATTTTTTAACCTATTTTCTTTAAGTTTTAAAGGAAAAAAAATCATGTACCACATGGAGAAGTCATAGGCTGTTAAAAGTGAAGCTGATCAAGGACAGGATGGCTAACTAATATATTTATCATATCATATCATATCATATCATATCATATCATTATTATTATATTATATTATATTATATTATATTATATTATATTATATTATATTATATTATATTATATTATATTATATTATATTATATTATATTTATTATATTATATTAATTATATTATATTATATTATATTATATTATATTATATTATATTTATTATATTATATTATATTATATTAATTATATTATATTATATTATATTATATTATATTATATTATATTATATTATATTATATTATATTATATTATATTATATTATATTATATTATATTATTATATTATATTATATTATTATATTATATTATATTATATTATATTATAATATTATATTATATTTATTATATTATATTATATTATATTATATTATATTATATTATATTATATTATATTATATTATATTATATTATATTATATTATATTATTATATTATATTATATTATATTATATTATATTATATTATATTATATTATATTATATTATATTATATTATATTATATTATATTATTATATTATATTATATTATATTATATATTATATTATATTATAATTATAAATTTCCTATGACTTATCCAGTCACTCTTATTCAGCCAATTCACCTATCTAAAAACTATTTAATGACAGCAATAAGAAGTAAATTTGGTCACTATGTGATAGAAGCAATGAACAATTAAACAGTAACAGTAATAACAGCATATAGTTGTAAATAAGATTATTTCATGCATCTGACACAATTTAGCTCATCCTATTGATCTTTGAAGTACTACAAATCTCTTTTTGTTTTTGTTAGTTACTATCAAAACTATCAAGCCTGGAGTGTTTTAATGATCATAAATTTGCAAGAAGAAATGCCTATCAAAAATCATAGAGAGGTATTTTTTTCCACATAAAAATAAAAGCCTTTCTTGATAACATCAGCATCTAACATGATGAACACTGCTACCTATAAACATTAGTAAAAAGATTTTGACTTCCCACATCTGATTTTACAAATACACAAATGTTAACAAAAAATATTACTAGGATATGTAGTTTGAATTTCAGTAAAATCTTGATAGTCCCTGACACAGTTTTCAATGCATGAACCAGAGAAGAATAAATGTTGCATTTTTGTACATACAAAGTGAGTTTTAACATACATAGTTTTTATTCATGTTTTGAATGCATTAATTCACAATATAGTTGTGTATCTAAAATACTGCAGAGTTCAGTAATTTCCTTTGCTTCAAAAAATAGCCAAATGCATTTTATCATGGTTCCTTTAAAAGAGATGTCTAATAATTGTCCAGCATGCAGAATATTTGTTTTTTCTACTGAAACAATTCTTGCCCCTCTAACCCCTAAATAACAGCAGGTCATCTAATAAATTACATAAAGGTTCTTAGCAAAGTCAGACTGAAAGTTGCATTTTATAGTCCTCAGTTCCAAAATTCAATTTCAGGAATAAAGAATCCAATTCTCAACAGTCTTCTTAAAGTGTAATCATACTGATACTAATGTGGAATGACAGCGATAACTTTAAACAACAATGGAAGATTAGATATTAAAAGAAAGAATTCTTTTTTTAAATGGGCACATTTGTTGAATATGGAAATATCTATGATTGCATGAATAGGGTATGTATCCTGTGAAAGTTAATATTTTCAAGAGTCATTGACTGTTGATATCCTGTGCAAATTAATAATATTTTCAAGAGTCATTGATTGGTATCATGAGAGAGTTGGGTCTAATTTCAGGTATTGGTTGTGTTGTTTTCTAGGAATAGCAACAGCACTTAGACTTACATACCACCCTATGATGCTTTATAGCACTCTCTGTGTGGTTTACAATTTCAGCATATTGACATCAACTTATCTTGGAAGGATGGAAGGCTAAGGCAATCTTGAGCCTGTCAGACTCAAACTTCAGACTGTGGGCAGAGTTAGCCTGCAATACTGCATTCTAACCACAGTGCCACCAGGGCTCCTGGTTTTCTAGATTTGTGCAATTCGGCACATTGACTGGCACAAAACAGCTGTGCAATTTGGGTTTCTGGAACTTGAACCCAGGTTACTTTAATTGCCGCCTATAATTCATCCTCTTTCATATTAATTTTATTAAAGATCCTAATTTACAACAATAAAAACTAATATAAACTTTAAAAAGGACAAAATAGAAGGTGCAGAATAGGAAAAAAAACAAATGGAAAGGAAAGTAGAAAAGAAAGTAAAAATAGGAATATAGTAAAGAAAAAGAAAAATATATAATGAAGTGACTTCCCCCTTTACCACAACAAACAATTTTAGTAACTTATCACAATATTTTAAAATACATAAAACAATGTCTTCTTTCCATATCCCATCTCTTATCTGTACACAGATCCATAAAATCTCACAATTTCAGTCCTGATGTAAGTAAAAATTGTTACCAGAGATAATAACATTCCTATTTTAACCTTGATCAATTACATTATTATAATTGTAGCATTTATATTACCCCCTTTTATTTTTAACAATTTTGATCTTTAGTCCCTTCAAATAATTATTCCTTTTCATTTTCTTTCTTTGTCCCTTCTCACATTTTTCAAGGTTTTAACAAGCCTCAATAATGTACTGCAGTTGAAGAAGAAAGTAGAAGAGACAGTTTAAAGAATTGGTATTATAATTTGTTTCTCCTGCATTTAATTCTACCAGTTCCAAAACAACAAAGTATTTACTATGATTTCTGTTAAAATATGGCCTTTAGTTCCCATTGGTTAAATAGGTGTTGGTGATATGGTCTCATCTTTTCCTGATCCTCCTCTGCTCCTTTCCCAGTGTTTGTGATTTCTTGCATTTTTAAACATTTTGCTTTCTTTTATTGCAACCAAGGTTTGAGTAGAATCCATCCCTTTTTTATTGCAGCTGAGGCCGAATTGGAAGCCACAATCTTTGCATTTCCAAACTAAACCTTTTCCGGCTTTTATCCCTGTGCCAAATGAACAGCCTGTCTTGAACTTACTAAACTTTGAACTTTTGCCTGCCAGCCAGAACTGGCAAGAGCTAATTTGTTCTCCGTCCATGTACATTGGAAGATAGGCACACTGTAACCTTATCTGCAAATGAATATACTTGATTTTTCATGTTCTACCACAGGGCATTCCTGGGAGCTACGGAAAATGTTGTACTGCTTGACATTTTTTAAAAAATGGTTTGGATGTAGTTGAATGGTTTCTAAAATTATATTGTAACTTTTCTGCCAATAAACAAGCATGAACAAGGGCCAGGATCCAAATGTATTAACTTACTCTGGCATAAACCACCTCACAAAAATCAGAGACAAGCTGTAAACCACACTATTGACTCTGGGAGCCAATTATTCCTTCCCCTAACCCCCCAATGCAGGAATAGAGAACAAAACTTGTTTTAGGGAGCAAGAAAGGGCTGGATGTAATCTATGAAACAAGGTAAACTTAACCAGTTGAATTTTATAATACTGTAACTTTATAATACTTGTCTTGGTTCAATCCCTTTGCATCTTGGAGGGGTGGAGAAATAGGTATAAACAAGGGGGGGTTGCAATTTAAACTCTTGTGTAAAAGAATCTCAACTAATTAGTCATTTGCTGAAATGCTTTCTTCTAATATATAGTTTGGCCTAAATCCAGTCCATGTTAGTATGAATGTATGGCCTTTCTTCAGGCAATGGGACTGGCTGTTAGTGGAGCCCACTATATCCGTTTTATAATACAGTATGGGAAGTTTGTTTGGGTCACATTGTATTCTATAATGTTTATTCTATTTTGCTGTATATTATGGTTTTAGCAGCTGTTAGCCATCCAATGTTACTAAGTTGAAATGGGCAGCCTTAAAATTCTATAAACAAATGAAGATGTATTCCTAAGTATTCCTCTCAAATTTAAAATGAATTGTTTAAATAATATTGCATGTAATACAGGTAGTCCTCACTTAATGACCACTATTGGGACTGACAACTCTGTTGTTAAATCCCCAGTTGCTAAACAAAAAAAAAATCATGTCAACTTAATGAATTTACGACCTCGCTTCCTGCTTTGTTCTTAAGCGAATTGCCCACAGTCATTAAGCAAGAAATCCTGTGACTGCAACTTATAGTTTTACTTTCATGTTCTCCATTAATTCTATTGTCCCATTAATTATGAATGGATCTGGAGATATTTTACATATTTATTAGAATATTCTAGAATATTTACTAGAATAAAATGTAGGGAAATTGTTATATATATAAGAGCCATGTTACAGATATTAGATTTAAGATGTACCACAAATATTCACTGATGTTCAGTAAGAGAAGAATGGCATCAAACTTTTTTGAATATTTAATAATAATAATAATAATAATAATAATAATAATAATAATAATAATAATAATAATAATAATAATAAAGTTGGAAGGGACCTTGGAGGTCATCTAGTCCAACCTCCTGCTCAAGCAGGAACATTGCAGACAAATAACTGTCCATTCTCTTCTTAAAAACTTCCAATGTTGGAGCATTCATAGCTTCTGGAGGCAGGTTGTTCCACTGGTTAATTGTTCTAACTATCAGGAAGTTTCTCCTTAGTTCTAGGTTGCTTCTCTCCTTGATTAGTTTCCATCCCTTGCTTCTTGTCCTGCTTCGGGTGCTTTGGGGAATAGCTTGACTCCCTCTTCTTTGGGGCAGCCCCTGAGATATTGGAACACTGCTATCATGTCCCCCCCTCGTCCTTCTCTTCATTAAACTAGACATACCCAATTCCAGCAACCATTCCTTATATGTTTTAGCCTCCAGTTCCCTAATCATCTTTCTTGCTCTTCTCTGTACTCTTTCTAGAGCAGGCATGTCAAACTGCCAGCCCACAGGCCAGATGCGTCATGCCAAAACCGCACCCACCCCATTGCCGGCAATGGGGAAAAAGTCCCGATACATCGCATAACATTACATGATGTTGCAAGTTTGACATGCCTGTTCTAGAGTCTCAACATCTTTTTTTTCATTGTGGTGACCAACATTGGATGCAATATTTCAAGAGTGGCATTACCAAGGCATTGTAAAGTAGTATTAACACTTCATGTGATCCCTGTTAATGCAGCCTAGCACTGTGTTGATTTTTTTTGGCAGCTGCAGCACACTGCTGGCTCATATTTAAGTGTTTGTCAGCTAGGACCCCGAGATCCCTCTCACAGTTTACTATTATTGAGCAAGGTACCACCTATACTATACCTGTGCATTTGGTTTTTCTTGTCTAAGTGTAAAACCTTACTTTTTTCACCATTAAATTTCATTTTGTTAGAAAGCGTCCAATGTTCAAGTCTTTTTTTTTTTTGAGGCAGTAGTTGAATCAATCTGTTTTAAGATAAGAAATCTATTTAATATTTTAATGTCTGAAACCATTGGTTTTGTTCCATAGAAAAGTGTAATTTTCAACTGTAAATTTCTGATACATATTTCAATTATAAGTTTGCATTTTTTAAAAATTGTCTGTCCTATTGAATTGTTGTTTTAGCCTTTAAAAAAACCCTAATATATTCAAAGCTATGTAGAAGTTGTCAAAACATCTGGACCAAACATGGGGCATATCTGAATGTATTTCCCTTCATTCTTTTGGGGGGATTAATTATTTTCCTACTGTAATAGTTTGAAAGTTTTAAAAGTATTAAGATACTGACAGGAGCCATACTTCGGTCATGTCGTTCTTACAAGAGAACCACTTTGGTGCAGTGGTTAAGAGAACAGGCTAGAAACTGGGATATCTTTGGTCAGTCACTCTCTCTTAGCCCTAGGAAGGAAGCAATGGCAAATCACTTCTGAAAAAAACTTGTCAAGAAAACTGCAGAGATTTGTCCAGGCAGTTTCCAAGACTCAAGACTGATCAGAAGGAACCAAAAAGAAAACTTACTATGATGAACCAGGTTTACAGACATTATACTATTGTTTCATTACGAGATGGGGAGCAAATAAATTCAATAAATAAAGACTACTTTTCAAAATCTTGATTTTTTTCCCATTTATGAATAACTTTAGCTTTAAGTTTAAACATTTGCAGAAAGATTACCACATGCTTGTGAAAGAGCATTTGCATAAAATGGTTCACCGAAATCTGTCAGTCCTTAGGATTTATGTAATAGAATTCTTCAGTTTGTTATGCTTTCCTTGTATTCACATATTTTTGTTTTTTTAAAAAAAAATTGAAAAAAATAGAAATAAACAAAAGTGATACATAATAAACCTCAGTCTTTTGTGATAATAATTTATTAAAAACATAATGTTTCATTAACACAAATGTTCTAAACCATCATTCATGACCTTATAAAGTCAGGTATTCTACCATCTTGAGTTTTACTGGTTGGGAACACCATTTCTAAAACAAATTAGGGAAAAGAATGAAAAATGAGTAACTGTTAGAAAGAAACAATGATTATATTTGATTTTCCCCCCATGCCATATAACTTAGTGTTTCTCAGCCTCAATAACTTTAATATGTGTGGACTTCAGCTTCCAGAATACACCTATTAAAATCAATACAGTTTAAGCTGGGCATGATTAACAAGCCTCACTGAGCAGCTTTAATCTATAAACCTCTTATGCAACAAATCAAGAAGGATCAAGTAAGTCCTTCCAATAAGATTCCTTATTCCACCTTAAACCACCACAGAAGCTTTGTCATTAGATTCAATTTAGGCCGTTTAGAAAATGTTTCCATCACTTTCATTTATTTTAGGAATTATTGCACAAGAAATTGTTTGCACTGTCAACTCCTTGCAGCCTTTCAAGGGTTCACGTTCTGGTTTTACTTATAGGCCTAAATGATTTGCATTTGATTCTCAATAACCAGCCACTTGAAAGTTTCTGGATATACCTATCATAAATACATCTATGGACAAAATTGCAACCCATATGTTATGAAATCTATACACGGTTGAATATATAAACTTCTTATCTAGTACTGTGAATATTGGTAACATCTTTAATTTTCAGAGAATTCAGAAAAAGTGTGGGGCTACTGTTGTGAAGAAGTGGACTCTTCACAACCTTTTGTTATAAACTTTTCCCAAATACCATAGACAAATATTCTAGCAAATGAATACTTACATAAAACTTTGTCAATTGGTTAACGAAGGCCAATAGTGGAGCTCTTATTTGAAAAAAAAACAACCAATAACAATACAAATCTGTCTCTCCATACTTAAAGAATATGTTCAGCAACCTTATTCTTGAAAAAAGGACAATAAAGTTTTCTTCTTTATCATGATTTTTGAGGTAGATATCTAGACTGAGAGACTGGTGGTTTTTAAGGATTCTTTTGGAATCAGCTTATTTCTCAGAGGCTGTCAATGTTTTTATTTCATTAATAATGTATTTTTTTGTTGTTGTTGTCAAAATTTATCAGTATTATGGTCCTTTTCTAAGTAGAGTTCATTAGAAATCACTTCACAACAATGCCATGTTCTGCCAGGGCTAAGCAACCCAGCCATTCACTGTCAAATGGAATTAACAGTCAGGGAAGTCATGTCTTTTGGATAGAAAAATAGGTAAATTAGTTTATGGAAATCTGTTTTAAGTATCAGCATTTGTTGACATAGAAAAATGAATAGTGTGTATTCAGGCAGAGAGATTAAAGTTACTGGAAACATTTCCTAATTGTTCTTGTTAGCTAATAAGAAAGAGATGTTTGAGCAATGTCAGTTGAGGCTTGTACCTCATGTAAAATAGATATTTTGAGAAACCTTCACATGAAGTCACAATTGTTTAAAAAACACATTTTATCAGCTACAGTATATTAATGCAAGTTTCATCCATTTTAAATACTACTGTTTACCAATACTAATAAGGAAGAAATTTAACTATAAAGATTCTGATTATTACATCAGATTGTCATCTTCTGGGTTTGTAGATAGGTCTGGTTATTTTTCTCAGACTTATTTACATGCCTCTGATTCATTTTAAAAAAAACACACAATGCCCATGGGAAAGATCTTACATAGCCGGCACATTCTTTCTTAGAAAATAATGACCCATTGGTTAATGTCAGGAAATTTCTCCTTAGTTCCAGGTAGTTCAAAAACTCTTGACAGTTTTTTTTAGTGATAGTCCACTAAATGAAATCCACCCACTGAAACAGATTTTAGAAGTAAAATGGCACATTTCCTTCCCAGATTGGAAGTAATCTGCAGCCACTTCTTTTTTGCCATGTGAACATGATCTTTGCCTTAAGCTACTGATTGAGGATGATTGTGCCTGCTTTGCACCAACATATTAAATACTTTAATTATCATAGCATGGTTTAACACAGGCACGCCTGGCTGAGGAATTCTGGGAGTTGAAGATCACAAGTCATAAAAGGGCCAAGTTTGAAGACACCTGGTTTAACAGAGCCATTTGTGACAAGTATTTTTTAATCTCCTCCAAAGACCTCAGATCAGCATAGATGGAGCAGTCACATCTTAGGAAGCCAGACAGACCCAGAGGAAGCTAGACAAACCCAGAAGAATTAGCCCAAAGGCACTGAGTATCATAGCTGAAAGGGGTTGAACCCCAGTCCAAGTATAACATTCTACCCACTATGCAACAGTGACAAAAGCAAGTTATATATTTCCACTTTTTGTAAATGTATCAGACTCCTGAGAAGACAAGTGTCAGTTATCATTCATTTACTATATCAATTTTAGTTAGAGAGGAGGGTTTTTATTTTTTATGTATTCTGTTGTGGTTTGATTTTCATTTCTGTCATTTCATTAGCAGATTGCTTCAATTACTAATGAGACAATATCCATATTTTATATCCCATTTATCTAATTTAATTGGGGTTTTTTCCATAGGTCTTGTCTGGGAAGGGGTAGGTCAGTCTCTTTCCAGTCCATGCAGTTTTATATGTGTTTCCTCAAAAGTCTATGCTAGCCTGTTTTCCATAATATTTGGATTCTTTTTAAAAATCAAAAATAATATTTCCAAATGTATTGCATGCAATGACTTGTAAAAATGCCATTCAAACCTCATATTTATTATATTTTCTCATTTTTTCTGAGCAAAAAATTGCATCAAATCGTTTAAGAAGAAAAAAATGATGAATATATTATATTATGTCAAGTAAGTTTTTAACAGTTCACAAAAATCAAATTTCTTAAGCATTCTTAAGTTCAGATTTGTATATGCATGTGTGTGTGTATGTGTGTTTTTTGTGTGTGCATGTGTGTGTATATGCAGCTTCATGTCATTACTAACTATGGATGACTACCTGGACAAGTCCCTGCAGTTTTCTGAACAACATTTTTGAAAAAAAAAAACTTCCTTCTTCCTAGGACTGGAAGAGACTGATTGGCCCAAAGCCACCAGGCTGCATTTGGGCCTAAGCAGGATTAGAACTAATTATGTCTATGGTTTTAAATCACTATAATGAACTGGGTCCATACATAATGCAGCTATGCAAATATTCATGCTTTTTTCTATTGAAAATCCAGTAGTATTGCTGCCTCAAGTATTTTGATGATTAAAGAAAGTGTGTTTGTGTTTCTCTGTGTATGTGTTTAAAATCAAAATCCTGAGTCAATCAATCTTTATTTTTTGTCATAGACTAGTATTTATGAGGCAATCTACCTGCAATTTTGCAGAACTATAATCCAAAAGCCTCTGAGTCATCTAAAACACTGCCAGCTCTAGACTTGCACAATGGTGCAAGAGAGTTTGAGTTTGGGTTAGCTTCCTTGCCAAGGCAGAAATATCCTTTACCACAGATCTAATAAATTTCTCTCCATATCTGAGACTCTGAAGATATAAATATTAAAGCTCTAAACCAACACCAGCAGACATTTAAAAAGGGACATTGTTCTTCTCTCCCCCTTCCCTTTCCAAATTTTGGAGCTCTAATATAAAAGAAAGAAGAACTTTAGAAGGAGTTTTTTAAAAAAAAATTATGAGGGAGTTCCAAAGTTGGACTGTACTTTCTGATTTTGATCTCCTCACTCACCCTTGGAGACTTTATCTATGAACCATCTGTTGGTGACCAAGATATTATCTCTAAAGATTTGCAAGCTTACTTAGATTTTAATATAGTTTTAAAAATAAAGTTCTGCATTCTTTTCTTTTTGGACAAAGCAGAAAAAACCCCACAAGTAATAAAACAAATACTATTTATCAAACATACATCCTGCAAACTAATCCACTATATCACACATAGTTCCCATACAAAATGGAAGAAAAAAGAATTTCCCTTTTGAATGCTGCCTTTGATTTGTGCACAGCAGCCTGTTGAATTACATTGGGATCTAAGAGCTGTCATATTTTTTATTTTTTTTATTTTATTTTTGGTTGTCAGCAGACTTCTGAAGTCCTAGAAACCTGTCAAATATTCTTTTCTCTTGTATTGTGAAAAGGAAATAAACCTTTGAATCTGTAATTCATCTTTGACCAGGAAACATGGGCTTTCTTATGACAATGGCTCTTTGCCTGAGTAGATCATTTTTCCTTGTAAAATATAGGACTTTTTAAATTGTGTATCAATCAAAGTAATATTACCCATGTGCCATTGGAATATATGACAAGAATATAGAGCTGGGAATATGCTTGATAGCTCAGTTTTTAAAGGCATTATGATGTATAAATAAAAGGATTTCTGGCCCCAAATTTGTCCTTTCTTAATTATTTTATGGATGATAACATAGAATTTCATAGCATAGCAAAAGATGGAAATGTGAAAACATTTGCTATGTAGATCGTTTAATGTCTTTTTATGATTTAAATTGGACTAAATCGAAAGCTATTTTATCCAGAAATCCAAGTCTATTTTTATGTCCTTGAGGTGTTTTTTTTTTTTACAGCCGCAGATTGAAATAGTGTGAAATAAAACCTGGAAAAGACTGATCACTGAAGAAGGTCCAATAACAAATAGCAGTCTGTTTCTTTTGAGTAACAGTTAATCTTGAGTCTCATTGAGCAGGACCTAGGACAGCTCCTAATGGAAACTCCTGGGAATCATGGCTATTACTTGGGAATAGACTCTGGCTATTGATGAAAGAAAAAAAATATATTTGAAATGAATGAGAGTTTACAGGTGTCAGTTTATACCATAATCTATTATATATCATAATATCCTTGATTTTCACCTGTGTGGCTTATGCAGAGCAGAGTTCTACTATAAATTAGCCACTTGTCTTATCTATGAAAATATTATGACAGAAATATGAAAAGAAATTACAAGAAAAGAGCCATTCTGTTGTGAATATGCATGGATTAGCCTGTTGTGGATTGAATACAGGATCTATTATATTAAAACCCGAAGGGAAAGTACAATCAATTGGTCCATACTATGCTCTACTTTGAACTAGATTATCTTACTGGACTTTTCTGGAAAAATTCCCAGTTTGTAAATACTAAATTATATTTTTTCATCTAATAGTATTAATTGCTACGAGCCTCAAATTGTCCAAAATTGGAAACAAACCAAAAAAAAAACCCAGTAAGCTAGGAATGACCATCCATCTCAAAACCTATGTACAGGTATGTACAACTATTGGCTTTCATAATTACATGTTTTTATTATGATTTTCAGTATGAATAGGGAGTACCTCCCCCAACAGTATTTTTGTACACAACAAGAATTTTCAGAATTTGCTTGTAAAATATACAGATATATATCTTGTATTATGTATGGCAGAGCAAACAGCTTAACTCCTATGTAAGTTGAGTCTACTGTAATTATTGCTGCATTAACTGCTAAATACCAAGTTATGTTTTAAAAGAAGAGGTCGACTTGCTGACCAATATGGACAGAGACCCTCTTCAATTACCAGGGGTAAGATTCAGTTCCTAATGGTTGTAGTTTCTTTCTTTTAATACTTCTGTTGGGCATCTCTGCAACCTTGGAAGACTGTTATGCTTGAGGTCCATTATGAGAGAGCCAAGAAATATGGGTGGAGCCTGTAGAATGCAAGGGAATAGAATGTTAAATGAAAATGTTGTTTAGCTAGCTCAAGATATTATTAAGGTAAATGCCAAGAACTAGAGTCTAACATCTTGTCAATCTTTTGACATTTCATCCAAATTTCCAGACTTCTGGGAGTACCAGTGAATAAAATATCACTAGGATATTTAATCAACAAAAAGACCATAACTGCAAGCAATCACAAAATGAAGAACATGCATGTACAAATCTATTCCTTAATGACTGTCAGCCAAGTGGGCGATCTGTCTCCATTAACAAGTGTTTTGCTTTAAAAATGGATGCTGCGTTAAATAAAAGCTCAGTGAGATTAGACTGCTGCCAGCTCATTCACACATGCAAACCAACTTAATGTGATAGCCAACAACTAATAGCCATGTATGTGAGCCAACCACTGGAAACATGAGTAATGAGGTAACTAAATTTAGTGACTAACACATATGCAACAGCTGCCTCTCTTATCTTTTATTCCCTGAAAGAGATGTAAAGTCTTGCTTTTCCCTTACGAGCTATCTCTCAAGTTATGGGCCAATCTCTCCAATTGCCTTTAATTTGAGAGTCAGACAAGCTACAGACAACAGAGCAATGAAAGCTGCACATCATATATAAAAGAATTGTGTCTAATTGACTCAGTTAATGCACTGTATCTGCTGAAGTGATATTAAAGATAATTCAGCACATCATGTCTCGAAACTAGATACCAAGGGGAAACTGAAACTTATTGTGGGAAAAAATTGAGAAAATCCTCACATTCCTTAGTGTGTTCACATGAAATGGCTAAGACTCTTGTAAATCACTTTAGTGACTTAGGGAAAAAAAAAACATTAATACAGGAAGGATACTATAAAAAAAATAGTGTGGCAAAGAAGAAGGAAGAACATTGAATTCCAAATAAAGTCATGGATCATTTCAGTGTTGCCTATAGAAAACCATGCTGGTGTAACTATCTGCTTAAAAACTTAGGCAAAAATATGATTAATGGCTGGGGGAAAAAGGAGTTATACTGCATGGTATATAAAAGAGACCAGGTTGGGGAAAACCAAATTAAGTAGTAAAATACATATACAGAGGTGGAAACACAAGAAACAGCATCATGTAGTATGGAATGCCAAAATCCAGGTCTAAATCAGATGGGAAAAGAAGATTCTTTGTTTGAAACATAAATTGTATCTTCTCCTTCCAAATAGTTCAGATAATTTTTAGTCTCCAGTATATGATTTTTCAGAGAATTGTTCTGAAGGTAAAATGGAATGATTATTGCACCCCTAACTCTCACAGGAAAAGGATAAGGTAATAATTGGGTGGATAATTTGTGTAGAATTTTGAGACGCTTTTATTTATTTGCCAGTGTTCACCCATGGATGCCTTACAATTACAATGGTTGATTTTCTTAAACTCTGCATAAGATTGATAAGGAATAGAAATACAAATAATATAAACTGAACAATCAAATACAGCCTTCTCTATCCTGATGCCTCCAGATTGCTGGTCTATAATCCCAATAGTTTCCAATCAACTTGAAATCTGTCATCCAGTATGTCCAGAAAACAGCAGGTTATGGAATGCTGATCTAACACCTATGCAATGTGAATAGTTATCTTTAATGGATATCTTTTACCCATTATTAGTCTAGCCAAAGCTAAATAACCACTTTATCCACAATATACATTCAGACAAGTCATGGAATATGAGATTCTGGTGCATGTATGTGAGTACTACCATTTACCCTTCCCAAACGTTTCTCTGCATATGCAGTTATATATCCCAAAGTGCACTTTTCCAAATTGGGTGTTATAGTTCATTACTTGAAATATTGCACACAATGTGTATATATCAAACAAGTCTACACAAATATGCATTAGATTACCAGAAGAATTTGAATTAGTATAATATTCAAACCTGTGATATTTATCAGCCCTTTAACAACAAAAAATATACTGATCGAGTACTCACCATGTATTTTAAGTCACTAGGAATTCATCTCAGTTTCAAAAAGTTGTAAAAACTAACTCAAAATTCCTTGTAAAAATAATCCTTGTTACTACATCACATCTGTTTATGAACCCAGGAATTATGATCTAACTTATAAACTTATTGTCATTATGACAATAACAGTTATACAATAAAGAGCATTTTGACCAGAAATCAAACGGGAAGTTTCTTTATAAAAAAAAAGTGGAGGTTTAAAAAATGGCAAAGCTTTATGTATATATGTCAAACTGTTTTAAGGAACCAGAGACAGGCAAGTAAAATGGAAGTTAGCAGTTTCATCATCTCATCTTGAAAAAGTAGATTCTGTCACTGATAAAGACAAGCATTGTAAAAATTGTCAAAGTTAATGCAGCCTGGTATTAACACTGAGCAGCTGTGCCCTTGGGGTAAGGGATCAGATTTGTCTTGCATGACCATCATCTACCCTTACACACTCTTCTTTTTAGAAGTGTGTTGGTTAAATTGAATGTGAAGATTTGTAAAGCTAGCAACTCAACATGCCTCTAACATTAACCAAGGATCTTTCAGTGGGAAGGAAAATAATTATATTGGCTGAAGGCCAAACGAGGACATGGCATGATCTATTGGTAATAATACATATGGGATGAGTCAAAACCTCTTTTCCTCTCTCTCAGGACCATCCCGGGAAATTCAAACAGACTGAGCACAGTTCGCACTTAGACTTAAGGAGTCAAACATACTTCAGACTATGGATATACATTTTCCCAGTTGTGAAAGGAATCCAACATTAAGCACTTTTAAGTCTCACTAATTCTGACACAAGTATTAAACATGTCCTTCAGTTTATTTCTTTGCAAGTAATTGGACTAAAAGCTACTTAGCTCACAAAGGCTCAGACCGTGATATAGGGTTAATTCGGCTATTTCTTAACATACTAATTAAGGCTGTGTGTTTGTGTTGCATGCATATACTTGGCAGCAAGACCCATTGAACACCTTTGCACTGATTTTTAAGAAGGCATGCTTAGAATAGATCTGCTATGTGTTTAAAAAGAAAGACTATTGACACATACCAAGTCCATTTAAAATAACTTTAGGATGACTGAAAGTTAAACAAAGAATAGGTAAAATAGTAAAATGGGGGGGGGCTTCCTCTTTATACTGAGATAACTGTAGGAGAAAGTTAATGGAAGGTCCTGTTGTACTAAGAAAAAAATTATCTTTCCAGTTTTTTTCTATCTTATACTACATTTTATGTTTGGGGTTTCCCCCCCCCCCTTTGTAATGGTGATGCTTGGTATATGGACACAGGCATATTTACATTTCTATTCTCTGTTTCTGTTGATTATTTTCTTATTATTCTTTTTCTGCAGTACCTTTGAGGACTTTCTGGGTTCTGAATTAAAGCTGTTTTTATTTAGCCATGTGTGCTTATAGCCCCACCAAATGAATGAGGTTCATCTAGGATTTCTGAGCCATACACACCACATGGAGAGGAAAGAGGAGTTACCATTTCTGATAGCTTCTCCACATTTTGGGGAAAAAAAAACAATTCCCAAACACAGAAAACTGGATGTCACAAAGAAGAGTTGCAGCCTATTTTTTTTTCCCCTTGTGTCATCGTTTTATTTGTGTAGGAAATTTCTTTCATGGCAAGCATTTGACCATGCAGTTCCCCACTTGCAGTTTGAAATGGTACACTTCAGGGCACAGGCCATTTATTGGTGTTTTTTTCTGAGCGAGACCTCAGGCACAAGAGACCAAACATATGTGAGCAAGCCTGTGTTTCCTTCCTCTTCTCTTAATGGCAGGAATTACAGGAACATTTTTGCAGCTGAAATGCTGTAATATCTACCATATGTGGCCTTAGTTGCTTCTTTTTGATTATTACAGATCATGCTCACCATGTCAAAATTATGATTGCAGCTAATCCTCATCCGACTTGTCACCTTTCATTTGCATGAAATGTACCATGTGACACACGAAGCTGGACAAGATCCACTGGAATCCACGGGACGCATGTTAAGTCCTGATTAACTTTAGTTCCCATTATATATTTTCAAAGGTTTGTATATGCACAGTGACATTTTTGTCTCCTAATACTGCTGAACATGTGGACAGAATTTAGTTAAAATTAAACTGTCTGATTACATTCTGTGAGTGAGTGAGTGAGTTGAGAATTAATTACATGCACAAGTCTTGCAGTCCCCTGAGATTTGGGACTGTATTTAAGGTGTGATTGCCAATGGTGTGAAGCATCAAGGGAGATGTCATAAAGGTTTGGTCCTGAGTCTGCTACTCTTCAACATCTTCATGACTTGGATGAAATGGCAAAAAAAAAAAAATGCTGATTAAATTTGCCAGGAAAAAAGAAAACTGGATGGAATCACTAATAATCTGGAAAATAGAAACAGTTTACAATCCTTGCAACATAATAGTTAGGAAATAGGGGGGGAGGAAACAATGAAATTTTATAGGGAGAAATGCAAAGTTTTCCATTTAAGGGAAAAAAGAGTAAAATACATTGTTATAAAATGGGGCTAGCTGGCTTAACAATAGTATGCATGAAAAGAATTTGTAAATATACAGTAACTACTTCACGAACATGAATCTCCAATATAATTTAATTGCTAAAAAAGCAAATGCAGTTTTATGCTGCAGCAGCATAAGGAGAGTTTCTAAATCAAGCTCCACTATGCCAGCAATGTTTAGTTGGGCAGATCCAACGAAGTGATGTATTCTGATTTGGGCACTAGATGAAAAAAAGATTCTGAACTGGCAGAGATATCACCAATAAGGATAATTAGGAACTGGAAACTAAGCCTACAAAAAATAATTGAAGAGACTGCTTATGTCTTGAGAAAATACAACCAAGAAGCTGGAAATAAGTTCCTAGAAAAACATCATGCAACAGAATATCAAGACCTGCTTTCTATCAACTTGAGCATAGGACTTAGAATTATGCATTTGAACTATATTCTAAGAGCAATCTACCTAACAGTAAAAGCAGTTCAACAATGGAACTGTGTAGCAAGAGAATGAGTTCCCTTTCCTTGTGGGTGTTCAAATAGAGACTGGACATCCATCACCTGGGGATGCTTTTGCTTAAGCCCTGTATTCAGTGGATGGCCTGAAAAATCCCCTTTCAGAGCTACGTTTTCCAAATCTTTCTTCCCAAGCTCATGGAAACTTTTGCAGCCCTAACCACCGAGTTCAGATGTTAGGAAGACAAAAAAAGGGAGCAGATTATTTTGGGAGTGAGCCAGGAACAACTATTAATTGATAGTTGTTATAATACTACACTATGTCTGAAGAAAACATAGAGAAAGTATAAGGCTGTAACCAGATGCCCAAAAGTTCTTACCACAGATATGTGATAAATGCTTGGGCAGATAGTTATTTAAAGCCCACCAGACTTTGTGGCCAAGCAATTTTACACTGGATTTGAAACAGTTACTATGTCCCAGTCTACCTCTTCTAGCCTCTTAAACTATCCTTGATTAATGGAGAAATATGTTCTAGACCTCAAGTAAAGTGTGTGTGCATGTGTGAATCTTTTCCACAACTGATTGTCAGCTCCAGGTGACAAGAGACCTTATTATTAAAGCTCAAAAAAGTTTTGTCCCAGAGCATAAACCAAATCAGTATATTGTGAGGACCCACAACCTTTGTTTCTTTTTTTATCTGTGGCGCTTGATGGCATATTCATTTTTATTAATTGCACAGGGCTTTCAGTGTGTCTTCTCCATCTGACTTCCCTTGTCAGGGGAAGATCTAATTGGATTTTTAATCCTTAGCCACTCATGCAATGCACTTCATAGAGCCCTGAGACGAAAACTGAAAAGTTCTTTCGACTGCCTCATTATGCCGACACAATTTTTTTCCTGTAACCTGAATCATTTGGAAAATAATGGAACAATGTATAGATGTTGTATGAAAACAATGTGCACCTTTCTTTAAACCCATTCCAATACCTGAGCTTTGATGAAGCTCTCAAATAATGGACTGCCAAGGGCTATACATTCCCCTAATTTCTATGGCTCAATGCAGATCTTGTCTCTTCTGTTTGTTTCGGCTAATTGCTTCAAGTCCTAATAAGTTAGTGATGATGTATGTTGAGCTCAGGGACCCCGGCCAACAAAAATATTATGTCACACCAAAATTGGGGTTAAAAAAAAAAACCTCACTGCAAAAGATTTTGATTGTGTCACTCAAAATGCCCTGGTTTCTTCAGCTGAATCTGGTAATTGAAAGGAGATCATTGGAGAAGATAATGGATGGTTAAGTTACACACACAAATTTTCTCCTGAGCTGGAATGCTCAGGCTACATTCTGCTGCTGTCAGGGTATTGCTGCCCATGAGAAAATGGCCTGATATACTGTTTCTACTTTTTAAAAAATCATGTGCCAGGAAAGTATTTATTTAAAGGAGTTTTAGGTTTTCTTTTTCAATAAATGCATCACCTGGAGTGGATTATAAAGGTATTAAAAAATTAAATTGATCATTAAAGCACATTTGAAGCATAGAAAAATTTAGGCATAGCAGCTATGTCAACCACACCAAAGAGGTAAAATGAGCAAATCCCCCAGCAATAAAGGAGACAAATCCTTATTTAAAAAGTTCTGCCCACCAATAGCAATAGCAATAGCACTCAGACTTATATACCACTTCATAGTGCTTTACAGCCCTCTCTAAGCAGTTTACAGAGTCAATATATTGCCCCCAACAATCTGGGTCCTCATTTTACCAACCTTGGATGGAAGGCTGAGTCAACCTTGAACCAGTGAGACTCAAACTGCCTAACTGCTTTCAACCAGCAGTCAGCAGAATTAGCATGCAATACTGCATTCTAACCACTGCACCACCACGGCTCTTTTACTAAGGGGATAAGGGGAATAATGGATTATCTTAATCAATTATAATATTATTTTTGTGTTCCAAGATTGGAACTATCACAGATAAAGTTTGCCTTTGAATTCAAGCATAAGAGCAACTGTATACACAAAAGGAATGTGTCCACATCACCACTACATCCAGGGCAGTTGGAGGGGGTGTCAGAAAGTCAAAATGGCAGCCATGACTGTGCACTTACCTTTCCATCTTTTTAATAAGCCTCAATCCATGCTGAGACAGCATTTCAGTCATCTGATCAGAGTCACCATCTCAACTTTGTTGACTCCTCCCACAACTGACCTGGAAAAGTGGGATATACTGCACCAGATAACAAGAAACAAATGAAAAGAATTTGGTAACTGTACTGCCTTCTCTAGACATAAACGTCACGGTTAATTACATAAATATAATTTTCCAAATGCAGTACTTTGACTGGAAGCAGGACTTAAGTAAACCTGAATCCAATCTCAGAATAAATACTTTTACCTATGGTTGAAACTACATCACAACCTTCATGGACTGACCTACCTAATATTCGTAGACAACTACAAATCTTGCTGGGAAACAGTGATCCAAAAGAAAGTGATCCTTTATGCTTTCTCCAATGATGCCTTTTTAATCTTAGAGTCAGATCAAGATTCTATAGCACAGGATCTTATATATGGAAAGTCAAACAGAAATGGTTGCTTTCTCTCATAATATAATTGCAAATAACCAAATTATAGTGTCTAAACTAGTCTCATATTTATTTATATTTATAACATATCACAGTTTAGAAGAGTCTTATTTCTAGCTCAATTTAAAGTTCTTCCCATAGTTGTCCTCAAAGGGAAATAAAGGAAAATGCCATAGGAAACTCCATACTGTCCCTGTGATATGAGTACCATAGAAACCACAGCCCATCTTCTCCTGTATTGCCAATTCTACAGGGATATCGGCCACCAGCTGATTACTCCTTTCTTATTTAAATTTCCAGGGCACTATGATAGCTTTTATTTGCATTATCAGTTAAATTATCAAGATAGATTTATTTCTCTAGAACAGGGGTCCCCAACCTGTGGGCTGTGGCCCACTACTGGGCCATGTCTGCTTGGCCACCGGGAAACATGAAGGGATGGCCAGTGCATGCACACATGCATGTGCACTCATCCCCTCACACTTGTACTAGCGCTGCCCTGGGCAGCCGGTCGGCGGTAACGCCACCCAGCCCCAAGCATCCCACCAGCACTAGCACCACTCTGAGCGACTGGCGCTAGTGCCACCCTGCCCTCAAGCATCCTGCTGGTACTAGTGCTGCCCCGCCCCAAGCATCCCACCAGCACTAGTGCCACCCCGAGCATCCCACTGGCGCTAGCACTGCCCTGCCCTACCCCTGAGCATCCCACCAGCACTAGTGCCACACCAAGCATCCTGCCCATGCTAGCGCGGCCCCATTTGCAGCACTCGCGCCCATGCAGACCCGTTTGCATGTGCGCATGCACACATGTGCGGCCATTTGCCTATGCACATGTGCTCATGCACAGCCCATTTGTGTGTGTGCCCATGGAGCTCATTTTTGCACATGCAGGCACGTGGGGCCCATTTGTGCACACACACATAGCGGTGCCTGCCTCCCTTTCCGGGCTGCCAAACCAAAAAGGTTGGAGACCTCTGCTCTAGAAATAGTTGCTAATGGTTGCAAATAGTTGCTGATAGTTCTTGTTGTTAGGGCATAGTTTTACTGTATGTTATTCATTTCATTGATTATAGTCTTATTGGTCAACAAAATAAAGTTCTGTCTGTCTGTCTACATAAACATATGGATTAATTATATTTATATATAGGGGAATATATATTTATGTGAGCTTTTTACAATGATTCATGGATTCTGAGTTATTTACTTTTATGGCAAATGGATAGATTTATATTTTAATATTTTTACTACAAGATTTCTCATCATCATCATCACCATCATCATTATCCTCATCCTGTGATATAACTCTGACATGCAAACACAACCCTAATTTTGTTATTTAATGGCTTTTTATATCTCTAGCATAGCTGTTTTTTGTTTTTAACATGAGAAAGATGATGGGCAAAATCCACCAATAAGTCCTTGTGAGTAAACTGGTTAAATCAGTGGGAACTGCCCAAAATCTATGTTGTGCCTTGTGCAATCCGCCTACTTTTCATGTGGACTCTCATAACTCATGCCTGAGGTTTATCCTGAAACAAAACATTATGTAGATAATATACCTCCATGTCACTTACTCCTGTTTCACAACAGATAAATGGCATTTATTTTGACCATTATTTTTATAACATTGTACTCAATATGTATGGCACAATGCTTAAGGACAAGTTGGCAGTATAATATGCTATCAAAAGAAGATATAAAAAAGAAATACAGACTATACAGTATAACAAGAGCATGAACTCTCTGAGCAGTTGGTTTCTTTCTTGATTTTATACCATAATTTAACCCATACAGTGGACTTTACTTTTAATCTTTTGTTTCAGCTATGTCGAAGCATTCTTTTTCTCCTGGGAAAAATGAGTGATGAATTATTTATGAGCAGCTATTATTTATTATTATTAATGCAAAACATGGCTTATCCTGCCTGATAAATAGACCAAGTTAATCACCCTTAACCTATAATATCTGTAGGGGCACTCTGTGATGGGCCAAAAGTTAGTTATATTTATTATTGTCAACAAATACATAAGCAGGAAGGACCATCATGTTGGATTTACAGATTCACCTGCCATCACTTTAAATAAAGGAAGAAGTAGCATTTTGTTGACAGGGTGGGCTCCGTTAAGACAGTTAACATGCAGGTAATGTGGCATGGTTCAGGAGATACAGCTATATCATGCATTGGATCTATCAAATTTCAAGGGCTTTCAAATTCTGATTTGGTTTGGTTTTGCCTTTTCATTTTTCTGAAGCAGAATAAATACATTTAAGCTACAATTAAAAATTGAACTGCAATTAAATAAGTACCTGCATTAGGAAAAAGCTAAGAATAAAACTAGGAAATGTTCTATGTTCTTTCCTGAATTTTCATTTTTGAATTGGTTTAATCATTTTAAATTTGTTTTATCTTGTTGTTTTAAGATACTTCAAAGGATTTCAGTATTAGAATAAAGACAACAAAAATAAATGTTTTGAGTCTTTCTTTTTTAATTTACAGTGACAAACCTTCTGGAAGAATGTTCCAACAAAAAAAAATTCCCCTTGGGGGGATAATATTTTTCTGATGGTAGTTTGCCTTTAATATTTGTTTTCTGACTCCTGAGGGCCATGTTAATAATAAAAAGTTGACAGAAAGTGGAATTTTAATAGCTTGTTAAAGTGAAGAGTTAGTTTCCATTTTGTTTACATAACCATGGTAATCCTATTTTAGGGCTTAAACAACAATTTCTACATTATTTCCTGCTTTTATATGGCATATTTTTTCAACAATCAGAATCAATAGGGCTGGAGGTCCATGGAAAAGATTCACAGTACCCATACATACATTCATTATTCCCATAAGGCTGTCCATCTCTTTACTAAACCAATTAGTTCCTTCCATTTTGTCCTCTATGTGCATATTTAAAAAGTATTATTGAACGTATTATTTTTGTTATCTAGGTACAACATATTGCTGAATTATCAAGGAGTGGCTGGACAGCTGTTGTATCTCTCTATAAAGCTCAGGGCAAACTTGTAGATAAAGGCAGGAGAAACCCAAAGTTTAGAAACAAAATAAGCACTGATGGATAATGATCACAAAATGGTCAAAAGGAAATGCTCCCCAGGTCAATATATAGAAGGTAGTATTCAATGGCATTGAAGAGACATAATTCATAAAAGGTAATCTAGTAGGAAGCACAGCACAAACTATTTAGAAATATACATCCTAGATACTTACTGTACCATCTGCAAAGGATGATTATGAGGAATCTACCATGTTCTTACAAACCCGGAAGGACAAGCAAACTTTATTATAATTTTGGATAGAATAATCAAAAAGAACTTAAACAGCAAATAAGTGCATCATAACCAATCAATTCATTGAGACTATACACATTCAAATGTTTTGATAGGTACTATTGCTCAAGGGTTCAGTGAAAAGTAATGCTGCAAGTGCTTATTTATGGTTGGACCACAAACTATAAATATGGTGAATTTGGAAAGAAGAAGTGGAAAGAACCATCAAGACCTGGTTGAAGAGATAAAACATGAAGTTCTTTATAAAAGAACTTTATAGTTCTTTTCTATTGTTTCTTGCAAATAATGGGTTAGTAAACAAAATATGCAGCTATTGAATTATATTGAAGGTAGCGTGGATTGAGTTTCTTGCGATATTTCATTTCATTTTTAAATACAAATTATTTAGTCCCTGTTTTGACTCAGTTTTTTTTTCAACAAGGGGCTTTGTATTTAACATGGTAGATACTGTATAAAAAACAAGATCACAGACTGATATTGATTAGAGACATGGACAGAATTCCTTCAGATTATCCATGTAAGATTATATTATATTGAAGAAACCTGCACAAGGCCAAACCTAATAGCTGAAGTACCAGAGGACTGGCACATGGCAAATTATTTAACTTGAAATTCTGCCCTAAATTTCTGCCCCAAATCAGGAGAAAGGGATGTTCTACAAAAGATTTATGGAGAGACCAATAGGTTTTTCTTATGAAAACTGTTTTTTGATAGGTGATTGGAACAGAGTAATTTTTCCATTTTACTTCAGATCGTTAATTACTTCTCATTTTGAAGGGCTAACAGAATGAACTCTTGTTGAAACTGGTGGTTGCCTAATTTAGATAACACCCCATTTCAAGATAGGAAATTGTATTTATCCATGAATGTAGCTTCTGAGATTTCAATGAGAAAAGACCTTCCCCCTTTTTCAGTTCACATACCTCTGCTGAAATGCCTTCCATTGGAAGCAGGAGGAAACGTTCAGTTCAAACATTCATTATTCTGCAAAGGCGGAGCATCAGCTTAGAGTACAGTAATCCATCAACTTCATGTGATCAGCATTTAGTCATGTGATCAGCATATTCAACTTTCTGCCAGCTTCCCCATTGACTTTGCTTGCCAGAGGGCCAGCAGTGAAGGTTGCAGATATAATCACACGATCATGAGATGCTGTGACATCTAATTATGAGCTCATAGCAAAGCATCCAGATTGCATGAATGTGATCATGGGGACACTGCAATGACCACAAGTAGGAGGACCAGTTGTAACCACCTGTTGTTCAGTTGCTGAATGAATAGATTACCTGTAGAACACACATATGAGCCATTTCTTAATATGATATAATCTATTGCCTTGAAATATTACCTGATATTATATCATGAAGTATTTCATGTACAAGCAACTTTCTGATTTCTCCTTTTGACTCTTAAATATACATGCCATTTGCATTTTTTTTTCTTTTACCATTCATCAGTATGGAAATTTAACACTTTTATTTATTCATTCATCAGTTTTGCTTTGAGTTTCATTTCAATGGTGTTCTTGGATCTGAATGAACAAACTTTCTGGTATCCTCTCAGACCTGTTTTTAAGTGAGCCAGCAGTGTGCACCAGCAACCAAAAAAGCTAATACAATCCTGGGTTGTATAAACAGAAGCATAGAATCAAGATCACATGAAGTATTAGTACCGCTTTATAAAACTCTAGTAAGACCACACCTGGAATACTGCAGCCAATTTTGGTCACCATATCACAAAAAGGATGTTGAGAGTTTGGAAAAAATTCAGAGAAGAGCAACAAAGATGATCAAAGGCTAAAACATATGAAGAACGGCTACGTGACTTGGGTTTGGCTAGTCTAAAGAAAAGAAGAAATAGGGAAGACATGATAGCAGGGTTCCAGTATCTGAGGGGCTGCCACTAGGCAGAGGGGGCCAGGTTGTTCACCAAAGCACCAGATGGAAGGATGAGAAATGATGGTTGGAAACTGATCAAAGAGAGAAGCAACCTGGAATTAAGGAGAAACTTCCTGACAGTGAGGACAATCAACCAGTGGAACAGCTTGCCTCCAGAAATTGTGGGCACTCCATCGCTGGAGATTTTAAAGAAGAGACTAGACATTCACCTGTCTGAGACAGTATAGGTTCTCCTGCTTGAGCAGGGGGCTGGACTAGAAGACCTCCAATGTCCCTTCCAGCTCTAATCTTTTCTAAAAGAGGTGTGGAAATATTAGTGCTATATGGAAAGCTGTGGTGGAATACAATCTCATTTCCCATGAGGGAAGGGGTGCATTCCAGAGGAGCAAAAGGCAGGAATGTTTAGACAGCTCCTCTCTAGGAGTTCGTAGAACATATGTTTAATCGTGTAAGTAATCTGCTTTGGTTTGGTAAAAATTTCTGTTTATAATCGAAGAACACTAAAGGAAACTGCTTAGAAGTACCTCAAGGTACCTTTCTTCAATGTACCAGGGACTCTTTTTTTTGTCAGACCATAATTGGTGTATGTGTGTGTGTGTGTGTGTGTGTGTGTGTGTGTGTATGCGATTGCCCAATTCACATGTTACGTGTCATTTGCTTTGATGAACATTTTCCTGAGGAAGATCAGAACTAAACCACACACAAAAAACCCTCAAAACAAATAAAAACCAGCTGTGCGTGATGAAAATCCTGTGGCCTCCATAGAAGTTATGCATATAAATTCATAACATTTCCTTGTGTTTAATTGTAACACATAAAAAAGTAGCCTGACTTGGCCACTAAAAGGCAGAATAGGATATGGCATGGTTTTACTTTTTCCTTTGCATAATCCCAGAACTAGAATGAAACAGCAGGCAAGAGATCAGAAGGTGATTAGTGAGAGTCACAGTGGTGGTGGTGGTGGTGGGTAACATCAGGAAATTGTTGTCATCTAAGTCTTCTCTCATCTTATTTCCCTATTTTCTATGGAGTTGGTGCTTAAGTGACATTTGCTAAAATAATCTTTTTAATGTTACACAGAGCTTCTTTATAAAATCTCCTGTCTTTTTCTCCTCTAATGGTGAATGCTAAAATAAGAGTAGGCCAATAAAGCATGACCTAACTTTAATTACTTTCATTTATGAAGCGTGATTATGAGAGGCCAGACAGAATTCCTAAAAAAGAAAAGTTCCACTGATTAATCAGCCTTTGATCTGAAACCCAAAGCTTCCTCTGACTCAGAGGCCTTTTTTCCACCGTTCAAGTTGGGTTGTTGGGGGTGGTTCCTTTTTGGCAAGGGATTGACAATCTGCACATGTTCAGAAAGCTTCTTTTTACAGCTGCTTTGTCATTATGCCATTGAATAGTTACTAGAGAGATTGGATAGGATCCAGTCTTAGTTGTTCCTACAGCACACTCACTGAAATCAACGTAATTTAGAATAGTCATCCCTAATTCTATGTCCCATTGATTTCATTGGGTTTATTTCTTTAAAAATACATAATCCTGGTTTCAATTAATGTGTAATATTACATATTAATTATAATTAGAAAAGCAAACAAAAGGATCCCAATAATCCTGCATTCCAAAATAATTCCAATGAATAAACTAATCTTATATCAATTGGAAGTAATATCAGAAAAGTTGAAATAGTTTTTTTAACCTCCTTTTTAAAGGGTTGTATTTTAAGTAAGGTAATAAGTAGTATAAAATTATGATATATCATTTTTGTTCCCTTAAAGAAATTAAAATGGATTGATTTAGGTAACGGTAAAGGTTTCTCCTATCCAGTCATGTCCGATTGTATGAGGTGGTTCTCATCTCTGTTTCTTAGCCAAGGGAGCCAGCATTGTCCAAAGACATTTCTGTGGTCATGTGGCCGACATTATATGCCGAGGCACATGGAACACTGTTACCTTCCCACCAAAGTGGTACCTATTTATCTACTTGAATTTGCATGCTTTCAAATTGCTAGGTGGGCAGGAACTGGGACAAGTAATGGGAGCTCAATCCCTCATGTGGCATTCGTGTTTTGAATCCAGTCTGTCAGCTTTCCAGCTGACAAGCTCAGCATCTTTAACCATTGAGCCATCATGCCCCCAATTTATATTGATTATATTTATATCAATTATATTTATATTGATTTATACCGCATTAAAAGTAAATATATTCTTGAACTAAGCTCAAGCCCTCGTGACAATATGGACTTGTCCATATCATTTTCTTACAACCAGGGACAAGTGTTTGGCCATTGTCTCTTCCAGAATGTTTTTTTTTTCAGCCTAATCTGCACCTGTGGGATTTCCTGCTAGTCTCCCATCCAGATATTAACCTTATTTAATTTGGAGGATGAACCAATATTAGCCAAGTGCTGCCATCTGCTGTGGTTCTCTATAGTGAATTATGTTCTTTATATAATGCCTATGCTTCCAAATGTGTGTGTGTGTGTGTGTGTGTGTGTGTGTGTGTGTGTGTATGTATATGCAGGGCTTTTTTTCTCATAGAACGCCCAGAACAGAGTTCCGGCACCTCTTTTGGATGGAACCTTGTAGGGTAGGCAAGGCGGGTTGTATGAAGTGTGTGAGTTCCGGCACTTTTTTTTTTTTTTTTTTACAAAAAAAGCACTGTGTATATGTATGTATGTATATGTATGTATGTATATGTGTATGTATATGTATATGTATATATACACACACACATTTTATCTATAAATAAATGCAAATAAAAAACAAAACAAAATTAAAACAAAATACATTATTTTGGGAAGAGCAGAAAAACATAGACTGTGACACAAGTATGATCTCTCTACTTTTTGTTCTAAAGGTGTACCTTATCTTTTTTTTTTAAAAAAAGGCCATAAATTGGTGATAATAATTGAGGACACTTTTAACAAACTATGAATACAATAACAAAAATTGGGAAAAAATTTGCTCTAGTTTCCTATTGTAATTATAAAACACATTTAGTTCTTATATTGTTATCTTTGTACAATGCTTTGTTTATACATTTTTTTTAAAAAAATCCTAATCATTTAAACTTCCAAAAGTGTCTGGAATGAGAAGGAGAAAGACAAAGTGATACATGCAGTCACATTATTAATGTCCCTTCCTCTTTTTCTATGGCTGATCCATGTACAGATGCAGAAATGAAGAGAATGGCCTTGATGGAAAGAGGAGAAAGCCATTACCAAAGCAACAGGAGGGAATGTTGCTTAAGCCCAAATAATGAAGAAGAAATGCATAAATATCTTAGAATAACAGAGTTGGAAGGGACTTTGGAAGTCTTCCTGCTCCAAACCCCTGGTCAAGCAAGAGACCCTATACCATTTTAGACAAATAGTTGTCTAGTCCTTTCTTAAAAGCTTCCAGTGTTGTAAAACCCAAAACCTCTGAAGACAAGCTGTTCAACTGGTTGATTGTTCTTACTGTCAGGAAATTTCTCCTTATTTCTTCTCTTAGTGCTTCTCTTTTTGTTCAGTTTCCATTCATTGCTTTTTGTCTTGTCTTTGGTGCTTTCAAAAATAGGTTGACCCCTTCTTTTTTGTGGCAGCCCCTAATTATGACACCCCCTTCAAATGACATCCCCCACATGAGTATAAGAAAGGGAGTTGGTAAAGCATAATCAGACTGGAAAGATTCTTCTACTATAGCCAACCTTAATAAAAGTAATATATTTGTTGATGTGTTGATTTCTAGATTTGATCTAATCCTGGGTTGACAGTTCATTGATTCTTGAGTATCATCAGTTGTTGTCATTTATACTATATTTATAGTACAAAACAATACCAGATAGGTGTATTATGAGTCATAAAAGCAAAAACAGAACAGAAGTGTAAAACATCAATTCAATATAATGTTGCAAATTGCTCCATGTCATTAAGCCATAAATGGCTTAAGACAATCAGCTCAGAGCTCTACTGATGCAGAAATAATAAAGTACTCATTCATCATTTTATAAACTCATGTAATGGAAATTATTATCAATGCTCAGTCTCATCACCAACACATTTGTAGTAAAGACACTTATCTGACTTGCCAAACTATTTTGTTTTGCAGGTCTTTCTCAAAATGCTAGAAATTGTAGTTAGTTTCTTATACTAATTGTTGTATTATTTAAATAATAAAATGATCCACAGTTCCATAATTACACTTTAAAGTTGTGAAGAGTTTGTAATAGTCCATTTTCTTAAATAAATAAATGATGCAGTCTAACTCATGAAGAAAACAAAGGGCCAATAGCTTAGTTTGTCCACTGAATAAAATACAGCTTTTGAAGCCTCTCAAATCATAAAATATCAGAAAAAAGGTCTCAACAAGAAACTAGGACATGATATAAAATTAGACTATGTTGAGTGATGTCCTTTATCCATCTAGTCCGAGCAATAGAAAATAGCTTTTTATGGTGTCAAAGCCAACTGCCTATGTCTGGGGCATGTGGCCTGCACAAATCACCTATAAAAAAATAAAGTGAGTATTTAAGTCTTATTTTTCACTTTCTACAGTATGTTAACTTTGTCTTATGGTATCTTTTGCCCTGGTCTAACTACATGAGTCAATTCATAAGGAGCAGGCAGAACCTTGGACAGCTCCAAGCAGAAACTTGTCACAAGGAACTCTGGTGCTTAACTGAGATCTTTTATTACAGTTCTGCACTGAGCTCGGCTAAAGCTCGGATGTTAACATGGATGATTTACAACAGATGTTCACTGATCCAAGATAGAATGAACAAATATCAAAGTGCTTTTTGCCAATTCTGGGAGGCCACAAAACTTGGTTCTGCTTTTACTTGCTAATATAAAAATGCAACGATAGTGATGTTAATGTGGAAGAATAGAATTCAGTGACCAATAGGTTGCTTTTAAATCAGGTCGATCATTTTGGTCAGGTTATCATTATTTGTTCCAATCACAACCTGTGTGTTTATATATAGGGGCTTGGTGGTTAAGAAAAATCCTTACTTTTCCCAGTTATTCCATCTCATTGTCTTTCATTTTCTTATATTCTTATTTTCAGCTTGTAGTTGTATTTTTTTAAAACACAATTGGGAATTGTGTGCTAACCTGCATGATATTCTGGAGCATTATCATTCTTTGCAAACATTCCTTTTCATTTAACATCCCGTCCTTTTAACCTGTCTTCTTGACATCTGTTCCTCGCTATAAGATTTACTAACACTGCAAATGTCATTACATTCTTGCCCAAACAAAGTTAGCCCCTCTGACTACCTAATTGATATTCATTCCCCATTATAGTTCAGTCCTCTGGATCTTGTGTCCCTTCCCGTTTGTCTTGGATAATTCAATGCCCAGATTGCTACTTGGAGGGAGCAGCTCAGAATCTTTGCAAAGGTCTAGGTCTTGAGCCTAAAACTCAAAAAATTGCAGTAGAATAAATATGCATTCCATGACTATACTTGTTTATTTCTGTTACTGGAGTCAGTAAAAAAAACCTGATTTCTCTAATGTTGTTCAGTGCCTTATTACTTTGAATATTTTTCATTCTTTCTCATACATTAGTCTCTTTCTTACACACCAAATTAAAACACATCATGAAGGAAGAAAATCATTATGTAAAACATCCCACCAGCAGAATAAGAAAAGAACAAGCAAATTTCAAGTTTGTAAAAAGCCTTTTTTCCCGATATGTTACATTTCAACTAGACAGGAAGTCCTATACTGAAGGTGTATTATATTAGAACTAAGAAGGGGAATCCACAAGGTTGGTGCCAACTTGAAAAAGACCCTTCTTTCAATAAGCACCCCTGCATGTTAGCCTTTGAGAAAAGTATACAGGGTTATGTCTCAGATATTGTATGGAATACATGAAGACGCACATATGGGAATAAATAATCCAATTCAAAGAAGGGCTCTATAAATCTTAAACTGTTTCATCAATCCATGTAACTGATCCTAAAAGAAATCTGTCACTTGAATGACTAGATGTGTTATGAAACTGCCAATGGCCAATTTTGCTGTGCAAATGAACCATCACAGATAAAATGCTTCTATGTTATCCAGTATTTCCTCAGTCATAATACTTCATTAAAATTAGATCGTGCATTCATTACTCAGCAACATGCTGCATAATCAAATGGTAAAAAGGACATATTAGAAGTATTTAACCTCCAAGTCCCAATACTTAGGAAAATCAAGAAAAGCCCATTATCCTCATGGCTTTGGAGAATGGTATTTAGAATGCTTTTGGCTGGCAGCAGTGAGAAACAGGATGCTGGAAGGCAGACCTTCTAACCCATCCAGCAGAGTTCTAATTAAACAATGTACATCTAAATGTGAATTAGCCTGAAGAAATACTATTGTCTCTTTGCAGGTTTTTGAATTTTTCTAGCGTGAATACATATTTCAAAATGCATTTGTCTCTGTATCCTTTCTACTTCTGTCTTTTAAGGTGTCCTGGGAAAGTGTCTTTTAATAAGGTTTTTCTTTTGTCATCTGAAGAGGGAGAATTATGGGAAATTAAAGCAGGATTAAATCCAACTGTCTGAGACAACTAGAAGACCTAGTTGGAAAATACATATAGAGATATATGGTAACCAGTGCCAGGCCACAGCAGATACTGCAGTTGATTCTTCAATCATCCAAATGTAGGTCTGATGGCTGCTCTCATGTCAGAGAAGGACATTTTGGGCAGTGTTTATGAAGACCTTTCTCCTGTGAATTACTTTATGCTAAGAAGTCCAATGACATTTGGGTTTCAGCCTGGAACTGAATCTAAATCTCTCTCCCCAAAGCACATCACACTCTCTGAAGTGCCAAACCAGTATCAAATAAGTTATGATTGATACTGCAAACATTTCCATTAGCTTCCATAGTTCAGTGTTGTCTATGTTTTCTTCCACATGATGATGGAAAATACTGATAACAGTTAAGTCAGACTAGCAATTCTTTACAGCTAAAGTTACAATTGAGTTACAATGAGAAAAAAGTCAACTGTTATATTCTCTTTTCGCATTGAAGGTATTCTCTTCCATGGTGGCATGACCTTTGCCAGCAAAGGAGAAAATGCTGAGTCCCATCCAATGAGCAATTGATGAGAAAGTAGAATCTTCCGTTCTGCCAATTACAGATAGTAATTGCTATGTAATGAAGTTAATGTTTTGTAGAATTTATAACCTGATATTAATGGGGGCTCTGTTCTATCCTTTGCCTTTCTACTTCATTTTCTCCTGGCTTTTTCACAACAAAAGAAACAGGACAATATGTGAAGGCTCATTAATTCTATTTCATTTTGATTTCCCATCCCCTTCTCCCCACCCTTCCAAAGAGCCCCCCTCCTATTCCAGTTCTCCTAGAGGTTAAACAAGAGCTATGTCATCAAATCTTTCCATAAACTCTGGTTCATGTGAGGGTGAAAAGTTGGCTCTACAGAGAATCTACCACTGAAGAAATACCCTCTTTTCAGCTTCAATTCAGGTTACTTTAATAGCTGGGCTATTTTATGGCTTTTTTGATCACCAATTACACCACCCAGAACAATAGGCCCAGAACTTAAAGAAGCAGGCCTCAAATTTGCCAATGTGTTTCGTAGCAACACTTTCTTTGAAAGTAAGAATAGCCTCATTACAAGAATGAAGATGGATCAGGCCTTTAGCAGTGCTCTTAACTTCAGGACAATATGTTAACCTAACGACTCCCATTCCCCTCACCCTCCCACCAATTCTTACTGTATTATGCTGACCCTGGGCTGCCCTTTTAACACCGGGTCTGACCTTTGCCTTCTAAAAGGAAAGCACTCTGGCTCCCACTATCTTTAATGTCCTGGCAGGGTTGGGGAGAGGTTTTTTTTTAAAACCTTGCTGACAATAGGATGCAGAAAAAATAAACCAGAAAGCAGCAACATGACAAACTGAAGAACTCCAGAGTAAGGAAAAAGCATCTCCTTGTCGATCTGTTAGTCTCTAACCGGATGGAAATATATAACTGAGAGAATTGCAGCGTTTCTCTTTTTGCTTAGGAAATATTAACTAGACAAACAAGCTAGTCAGACAGGAAGTGAGAGAGAAATGCACTAGCTGAATAAGATGACACTTTCTTTTATTTCCATTCAATAGATGATGCAAAATGCCTATTTGAAAAAGGAGCTGAATTAAACAAAACATATATTCTTAATATCTTAATTTCTCTTCGCTGATTCTCAGGATAATGTTTCATACTGCAATGATCCCAAGATGTATTTTTTTATCCAGAGAAGTCTGAGTGATACCTCCATAACGATAAAACTAATATATTTGCATGAGAACTCTACATTTTGATCATCGTTACTGACTAAAGTTGCCTAAAATTAAATGTGGTGATAAAATCATAGTACATTTTTCTGGTAACTCTTTTTTTTCATTTTCCATTTTTATAAATATTGTAGTGAATCTCCTACTTGATCTTTCTAGTCAAGTTACAATATTGGCCATGATGCAAGCTTCTATTGGTAGAAGTCATATTATAAGGAAAGTTGTCCAATTCTCTTTTTCCTATGAGCTACAGTATATCCAGTGAGATAGGGGACATCTAGAACAATTTTTTTCAAAGAAGCGGTTGCAATAACAAGGGACATCTCTTCTGCTGCCAATTAAACTGATATTATATACTTGTCTTGGTGTTTTTGGATCTAGGCCTCAATGTGGAAATTGTACAGGATAATTTTGCATACCAAAATAATTAAACTCTGCAGTGAGCCAGACTTCATATACAACACATTCTATTTCTATTTTAGTTTTAGTTTATTTTGACCAAAAATTATCAACCTAATCTTCATCTTGAGAAGCTGACCATAGCATTGTAAAGGACTTAATAGTCATAATTCTCCATTCTATAAAATTAAGTTGATTTAATATAATTACACATTTTTCTATCAAAATCAGTCACATAATTAATTCAATCAGTCTAGATCTTAAACTAATGTTTGCAAATTTAAAGCATTGGACATTTCCAAACTGGCATTTTGAATGCAAAATCTGAATTTATATTTTGTTCATAAATCCTTCTTTTTTGGAAGCTGTTGAACATGAGGTCTCTGTATCCTTTCAAAACAACACACTGAGACACACCAGCTATCAAAAACTATCAGATAAGAAAAGCTGATTAGTTGTTAAAAGGATGTTTCTAATTTCTCACCCATAAATCTACTGGAAACCCATCTTCATGTTCTTGACATGGGTTTGAATTACGTGATTAGGCTACTGAGGTAAATAAGGCTACAATGCATGGCTCTCCAAACTACTGCACTGTGTGTTCTGATGTTCATCTTTTAATGTTCAAGTCTTCCCCATGTTGTTATTGTTGGGTTACATCAAGTGCCAACAGGCTAGCCATCTGGAATTTGTCATCCAATGAAATAATTTGATAACAGTGTTTAATTTTCAAAAATCATGTTCATTTTTTTAATTTCATAATGTAGAGATCACAAAAGGTTTAAGGATTGATGGAATTAATAACCATTTTAATAAAAAAGTAAAATATTTTTTCACAAGCACTGATTAGCTGAAGCATAAAGATAGTTAGACATTTAATCTTAGATAATACAGTAATATTAACTGATACCTGAACAAGGCCCTCACAAGTAACCTTAATGGTTCAGATTGTACCTGGAACCATCATCTCCATCCTCTTAAATTCCATGTGAAAAATGAAATAAGACACTAAATGAAATAAATTATAGGCTTAAACAATATTACAAAATTAACAGAATGTTCTTTATAATATGCAGTCCTTCAATATGGCTGAAAACCTGACACTGGCATACAGTAGTATTTAAGAATGGTCTAAATCTGATTATTAACATGCATTTTTTTCTTCTCTTAACTGCTATTCTACTGTATATTAGCTGTTTAATTACTGACCAAACCATTTGACCATTTAGATCAAGAGTGTCAAACTGCCGGCCTGTAGGCCGGACACATCATGAGGAAACTGTGCTGGCAATGGGGAAAAACCTCCAATATGTCGCGTGACGTCGCGAGTTTGACATGTCTGATCTAGACCATGGGTGTCAAACTCGCGACGTCACATGACGTGTTGCGACTTATCGTGACTTTTTCCCCATTGCTGGCAATGAGGTTTGGCCAACAGTTTGACACCCCTGATCTAGATTATCCTATCTGTTATCAATTGTTCTCCAAATATTGAAAGCAAGGTTCTAGAAATGTTTACAAACTCTCAAAGCTTTGGATGTTGCTCCCAGACCATCTTCAAAATTTGATGCCAAAGTGGAATTAGTAAGAGTGAGGGAGGAAATTATTAAATATACAGGGAAATATATATTTAATTAAATTAAAAATGAATTTGATCATTTTTAATTTTCAGCTTAGTCCCTTGCTAATTTTTGACAGTAGTCTGCAGCACATGCCTCAGACGATAAGTGTGGACCTTGGACTGAAAAACCTGGTCACAGCTGAATAAGAGATGGCAGTTTTTGAACTTCAGTCTTCTGTACAATAACCACATAGTACAGCTGTAATTTAACTATTCAGTTATCCTAATCAATAATTATTCTCATATCTTACTTGTAAGTTTCTCATAGGCTTTGGTTGACCACTGCAGAAAAAAGCACACTGGTCTAGATAAGGGTTGGTCCTTTTTTTGTAACTCCCCTTTAAAGTTTAATTTCAATCATATTTTAAATCTGCAAAGTTACTAGTTGTCTGTGCCAGGAATTATAATAGACATGAGTGGGTGTCTAGATATCTCCTTGACATGTAACACTAATTCCCAGCTACCTCTTAAGAGGCCATGCCTGCCAGGCAGGGTGGCAGAGTATGTTAAAATAATTTGTAATATTGCATCACCTAATTTGCAGAATCTAATTTCCACAAAATAAAAAAAAAGTATTCTAATTGTGACTGATAGGCTAAATGCAGTTCTTAATTTATACTTCTTGCATCTTTCGTATTAATAACAGTCATATGTTCATTGGCAAATTTCAGCTGCATTGCTCTATCATCTAGAACAATGAATCACTCCCAGAATTTAACAATTACTGATGAAAACAAAGTCAGTTAATCATAATAAAGAGATGTAATATAGATAATGCAGTATCTGATGAAGAACTTAGATTATGAATCATCATCATAAGCCAAAGATAATTAAGGCCTCTTTGATTAGCTCTTACAATTGCTGTTCTCCACAAATACTTTCTCCATTTATACTTTACTATAATTTGGACATATTTTCCCCCCACTAACTATGTCCTATCTATCCAGTAGGAAGCACTTTGATTTAGTAGATGTGTAATGTGAACACTGAATAAAATCTGTGCCAGAGTTAAAGAAAACTATTGGATTATTTTCTGGAATCCATCTATGAAATTATTAATTTTATGATAGATATAATTTTATCTATATACCCATTCTTAAATAGCATTTATGCTTGTTAGAAATATTAGTCTGAGTTGTGTTAAAGCCAGACTCATGCTTAGAATGCTGGATTAGAAACCATATATAAAAGTTTTCAACTTTTAAATCCTGGATGTTCCCTTGCAAAAATTGTGTAAAAGTTAATTCAAACATTTAACACTTTTTCTTGACTTTTATTAATTCCTATGACGAATGCTAGTATTATAGAAAATTCTTTGTATTTTGGAGGAAATAGGGTGTGGAAAGAACTAAATCTTAGTATTTCCTCTATAATGATCCATATTTTTATGCCAGTTTTGTCTATGTTCAATTTTTCTTGTTATACTCCATTCCATATATTATACATCCCATTCCATATGTGATAATTTCTGAATGAATTGTAATTGCATCCTTTTTAAAATTTAAGTTAATACAGAATGAACCCAGTCATTCTTCATAAATTTAAAACCATTATGTACCATTTATTTGCGTATCCATTTCTTCAACTATTACTTCATTTTAATTATAATTAAATTATATAATTATATATTATAATTAATTTTGCTTATTCCTTCCATTTTTTTTACAAAAGTGGTTGACTACGTACATCATAATGGTATCAAATCATGGTATCAACATGGCAGCCATACAAAAAATCATTCTAAAGGAAAATTGCACTGAAACTTCCCATAATACAATTATCTGGCTATGAGGTATCATGTATATGTTTGTGTGTGCTTTTGCGCTTGTGCATACAAAAAAATCCACCTTTTAATCATATTTAAAGAAGAATTGCATCCAGTATCCATATATATATATATCTACATGCTCATTTGCACTTATTATTTATATCTTCATTTTTTTCCTACTATATATGAATGCAAAGGTAATGGGACAGATTTGTAATAGCCAAATAGGCAATTCGATCCACCAAATTCATATGATAACATGAACTGGAATACATATCAGTGAATGTTTAAAGACTGTAACCAAGGAGTGGTTAAGAAATGTGTCATCAGCAAATTGCTGAAACATAAACCCCTTTTTTATACTGTTCACCTTAGGAAAGATTTAGCAATGTTGTGATTTATGAAGGGCAAGCATCAACAATTCAGTAAGTGAAAGTATTTATATCTAATAGCTACTTTTCAATGTAGTTTATAGTGGAAAGTAATGTTGCGTTTCGCTGTGCCTGGGAGATGACTTTACTGAAGATTAGTTATACTTGCTGACAATTTCAAACTTCAGCATGCTGAACTATATTACTGTGCTTATCTGTATTTAACCTTAGGTGCCCTTTTGCAACTATCTGGTGTATGCTTTTGGCAGAGAAACAGGACACTGTCCACCCACACAACCATTTCCTATGAAAAACAAAAAACAAAACTAGGCTGAGACAAGCACACATTTCAGAGTCACATGAAATAAATATCTACATTTACTGTGTTGTGGTGTTGTTGTTTTTTACCAGAACTAAAAATCCAGGCTACCCTTTGAAATGAGGCAATGGATCATCTCTGGCAAGACTGAGTTTTAAATATAAGACACTAGAATCATAAGCCTGGTCATTTGGTTTCCCATGACATCTGAACATGCTAAATAGATCTATCTACAACTATTGCTAGAAGTGCAATAGAAGTTGAACCACTTCAGTTCAAGTTCTCGGGAACCTCTGCATATATTCTTGAGCTACCATCAGATTTTGCCTAAAGCGATTTTCAAGGATTTTCTCTCAATTGAACTTCAGTAGAGCTATAGAATTTCAAGGAGATCAGCATAATCTCTTAGGACTCTATGAAGTCACTCTCTTATACCACTGCACCATTTTCTAGTTTAGAAAGGGGTCTGTTCTTTGGCTAAAAAGATTTGATTCAAAGCTGCTGTTTTGTTTGTTTCACCGTCTCTGTTTTTATTATATTGCCTTTTTTTGGGGGAGGGATATTATTTCAATGAATGGTTGATTCTGTTATCCACCTTGACTTGTGCAAAGGCGCTGTGAAGGTAAGACAGAATAACAAATGCAATTTTCAGCCGTTTTAACATTTACTTACAAGTTACAAAGGAAAAACTAGTAGTTACTTTTACAGAAGACTTGGTGAAGTGCTACTTGCACTGTTGGTGCTGACAATGTAAATTCAATGGAATGAGTTTAGTTAGAACAAAACCAGCACAAAATCAGCTGACATCCCACATCTCTTGCATGGCTACAATAATTCCAGCTATACAATTATAGACTTTCTCCCTGATTCAGAAGAATTGCCCTTGCCTTTTTTCAAGTGATAAAAACAATCAAAAGCAATTGTTGCGAGTTGTATACTTTATATAATGTAGCTAAATTGTGTGTATGTCACATGTTGGCAGGAGCAATAAGAGGATTAAAGTACAATGTTACCAAAGATAAGAACTGCAGCTCTTCTAATTTGGTGATGTCAACCCAATGAGAAGTACCTTCTCTGGTGTTAGAATTGTGATATTTTGCCCTAAGGGAAGCAGAAACTGAAGCTGAGCTCTTCGAAGGCACTTAGTTATCTTTTATGCTTATGAAATAAATAAAGTGCTACTTACATGAATGCTTAATGCTTTGCTGGATCAAACTAAAACTGGGTCTAGCTTCCAAAGACTCATGCATTCTGTTTCCATCCTATCATAGCCAACCAGAAACGTTTAGGCAGGAGTCTTCAAACTTGGCCCTTTTATGACTTGTGGACTTCAACTCCCAGAATTCCTCAGCCAGGCACGCGTGCCTGGCTGAGGAATTCTGGGAGCTGAAGTCCACAAGTCATAAAAGGGCCAAGTTTGAAGACCCCTGCTTTTCGGCATGGGAATGATTATCTTTCCTGTGCCCTGGCTACAGCATCTCAGAATGGTTCTATTAAATCTTATGACTCAGCCCACCGCCTTTACATCTGGACAAAGTCATAATTGTAATATGCATCCCTAGAGCTGCTGCTGATACATTCTGAGGACATTGGTTTAAAAACTGATTTAAATGAATCATGTAAATGAACAAAATGGCGACTTGCATGGAATTCTCTTTGCTTTTAAAAAAAAATAAAAAATGTCAAAAACCCATTGCAAAATAGCATACATTGCAGTTGCACATGTGTGAGTGCAGATACTGTAGCTGACAGGCCTAATATGGTAAATACATGCAATACACAAACACAGATTAGCAGAAGCTGACCTAAACAATAATGATCTTATTATCTATTAGAGTCTTAATTTAAGGATACTCCAATTAAAGTTCACCTATAAGGTTACCAGCTTTCAACTCCATTGAACATACTGTGTGAACATTCTGTTACAGCTATTGTGGCATCATGGAAATTAAATGCACTATAAAGACATGGCTAATTATCACTGAACTTGCCACTTCCTGTGTAGAAAGCATAATGATTTCAAGACAATATTTGTGACCTGTTTGTCTGACAACACCTTCTCTTGTTGACCCATGGCTCATATTGTAGCAGTTCCAACTCTGTATCTGCCTTGGTGGTTGCTGAGTTGGCCTAAGAGAAGTCAACGTGTGCTATTAAAAAATGAACAAAGTTAATTATAAGGTATGTAATGAAATATCTAAAATCTTTTTTAAAAAATAATGAATCGATTCATCCATCTATAATTATTTACATGTTTAAAGCCCAAAGAGATGAGAAAATTCTAAGGAGAGAGGCTTTGATATTTTAACTTGCACTCTTTCTTTTACATACCACAATATTTCTGATACTGGTAAAAGTGAGTGGAAGAGTTAGGCTTAAATCACAGCAGACTGAAATCAGAAATGCTTTTTAGGATACTCATGGGAGAGATAAGCCCAACCTGGAGCATATATAATACTCTTAAGAAAATATCTATATGTCACATCATTATTTCATCTATAAAATTATATGTCACATCATTATTTCATCTATAAAAAAAAGAATTCATGTATGAAATCTATAAAAACCTATAGATCTGTCAAATCTAAGGACTAATAATAATTGTTCCTTTTCCAATTTTACTTTGACTCTGTCTAAAAGCAAGGCTTTAATCCCACTATGAATCTCAGCCCCAGTGTAGATTTTCTTTTTGTCTTAACTCCCAATATCTCATTATCTATTCCTATGTATGATTTGGGGCTATGCAAGTCCAGCAGAGGCACTGCTTACCATACCTTTTATCCCGGCTGAACAGGAGCAGAGAAAACTCAATTGGTGGTTGTGGATAAACAAAACATTTAATGAAGCTGGCCTGAAGCAATCTGTGGATCTACCTTTTATCAGAAAGGTAGAGATGTGATTATCACAATTGTGAGCTGTTTGACATGCTAGCCAAGCCCTGAACTGGTTGTAAATAGATGAAGGCCTATGCAGACTAGGGCAGTGCAAAGCAATTGAAGGAGATGCTTTGCAAAGCATGTTACCACCAACAAAGCATCTTTGTTCAAAGTGATAAAGCAGCCAAATTCTTTAAGGTTTTGTTAGCTTTGCTTGTTGCATCAACAGCTATTTCTGGTTTTCCATATGAGTGTGAGCCTGCACAAATTTCTGCTGTGACTGTGCGAGAAGTAAAGAGGGGTGCTTTGCTCATGTTAGCATGCTTTGTGAAAAATCTCTTTTAAATGTTTTGTGCAGCCATAATACAAGCCTACTGTACTTTATAGAGGTTGGAAAGTCAAAGATTAAAGCTGGTGCAGCATACTGGTTAAGATATCAGATTAAGAATGAGAAGTTCTAGGTTCTAATTGATTCCCAGTCATGGAAGGTCATTGGTCTCTTTGATTCCTTCTCAGCCCAGCCTATTTCTCAGAATTATTGTTGTTCACCCTGGCCTGCTGTGTTGCTCTGCCTACTACTATCTTGGAAAGGAAATTCAAAAAAGTCCCTTATAATGACAGATTATGTCCTTATAGATTCAAATGCAGTGGAACCCCTAAGCTACATTTTATTATACTGGTTCTTCTACAGAGATATTAGGGACAGAAGAATTGCATCTCAGGATCTATAAATCTTTGTCACATTCAACTACTGCTGGATGATTAGTACAATCTTACACTTCTGGCAGTGGCTGAATTCTGTTTTACTACCTTTAAGATGAGAAACCAAATTCTGATCTAGGAAGAGAAATACTCTCCCTTTTATACGATACTAACTGCTTTCTGTCTTTTCCCTTTTTTAGTTGACTTTTAAACAAAAGTAACAACAATAAATCCTTTACCTTCTCCCCCTCCCCTTTCTATATTTTAGACTGTGACCATAAGTTGAATAAATGAAAAAAAATAGTAACTGTTTGGAGAAAAATATAAGCAGATGGGGCATTATGGAAGCTGCCTTTAGATCATCAATTAGAAATGGCAATAAATGCAACAAATAAATATCAGTATTATTTGCTACCAGCTCCAGCCCAAAGCACAAGTGGGCAATCTAACGTAATGATTATCTAATCAACATTGGTTTTTAGTAAACTATTAAGATGAGACTTCCAAAGCATTAGATCCTTAGAATTTTCTGAGTGCAGGACTTTGTTTTCAGAGTCACAACTGAACTCATCTCAGAGAGCTTGTAGTGTATAACAGACTGATGGCTGTGTGCAAACTGTTGGAAGTCAGTACTCCCATGTGTTCAGGTACAATTCCATTCCACCTAATTTTGCAATAAGTGTTCATTTTTTTTAAATCAACGCCCCCCCCCCCAACCTTTTGAGTGCCAGGGACTGTTCCATGGAGATATTTTTTTTCTGTGGACCAGAGAGGGCGTGGTGTCATGTGCTGCCTGCATCCCTCTTGTGCATGGATAGGGTTTTGCTCATTTGCACTGCCCGGTTTATGGTTCACTGCAGCTCAGGGGTTGGGGACCCTTGTTCTAAACAACCCTGGAAAATCTGGGCTTGTATAAATTTATTTGCAGTGTATTTGATTTATACTTTAACATAACCCATCAGGCACTCATATTCTTTTCTTACCTTCTGATATTTTACCATGCAAATATTCTGATATATGTTATATATCATAATAGAATGTGGTATTTAATGAAGAGCTCCTTAAAGCACTAAGAGAAACAGATGCACTTATTTTCTTTCTTAGTATGAGAATTGTAAAACTAACCCATAGGGTGTCATGTAAGTTAATTTAGCTAATTTAAAGTTGTCACATCAGAGGAAGCCTTCAACCCCCTTCTTTAACACACACACATATCTGCAGACAAATGTGATCTGTTTTAAAAATGTGAAATGTGAAGCATTTCTGCATCAATTTTGATATGGCTGACAATTAATGTTATGATACTATTAAATAGATAACCAAGGAATCCAAATTCTCAAGCATTTTATACTTTAAAGTTTGAAGGAGGAAAAAAAAAAGACTTGCCCTGATGTGTATTTCTTGTGTAACATGACACACATTAACGTGTGGCCTTGTGTGTGTATGTGTGTTTGTTTGTGCATGTGTGTAATTAACTACACCCATCATCTTTCTGCTATATCTTAAGCATTATATTTTTCAGAAGCCTGGCTCTTCATATAAAATCCTACAGTTTATCCATTACTTAGTCTTTTCTCTGCCACAGGAAAAAGGTCCTCTCTGCGCACAGATGTCTCCGATTAAATTGTATCTCACAGTCCTAACAGTGTTGAGTACTAGATGAACTGCCAGAAGGGCCGTAGGCAAGATCTAAATTGCTTTGGTTTCAGTACACAGTGAATTTGGCTCAGACAAGCTGAATCAGTACATTAAATGCGAATCCCTCGCAGATTTGAAAGCAGCCTTTAGCACAATTATTGACTGTGAGTGATGATTATGTCTAATTGAAGGAGACTTCTGCTACCTGTAGCTCAGTTGGAGTCCATGAGAGCCACAGCGAGGCTCTGCATCTTAATTCAATGTTCCAGCTTGGAGAGAAGCAATTGAGCCTAAATCCAGAAATGTATACACATGGTCGATAAACTTTAATAAACTTTAAAGCTTCAGTAACTAGGCTGAATACATACAATTCAGGGTAGATTGTGTTGTTGCTTTGTTTTATCTCCTTTTTCCTTTGTTTTAATTCTGGAAAGGAAAACAACTATCAGGAGCATTCGGCTGCAATAATGTATTAGTTTGTCTCATGCAGAGTCCCTATCAAGCAAAGGGAAAATATATTGTTTCATGCTTGTCTTTGGTACAACTCATAAATCTGCCACTCTGTACACCATATTAATGCTCGACAGGTGGGAGATTACCAGTGCTGCAGAGGTGGGAAACAGCTTTCAGCAAATTTGCAGGAAATGTTTGTGAGAGAAATAAATCTGTTGGACAATGTGGACCGTATAGGGGTTTTGCTATCTTTCTCCTAAAGAAGGAAATTAATATTTTCTTGATAGTGGCCTCTGTATTCATACAGGACCTGGTAACATATGTTTCAACAATGCAGCGGAAGTTGGTCATATTCAGATTATTTTTTTTGGGGGGGGGGGGGCTGAAGTATCTTAATTTTCCCAAAGAGATTTATCTGTTTTTTTGGTCAAGAAAAGAGTTAGAATGTTCTTCTTTTTTTCCTCTTAAGAATGTCAGAGACAACCAATGGAATATAAGATAAGTTTCTAGGGGATGATCACATTTCTGCTTTCAAGTCATAATCATGTCATTTTTTTTCTATTGAGTTCCTTCCTTCCTTTAAAAAAGTAATTTGAGGTGATCTATATCCATAATCATGTATTTTTCTTAGCAGATATGGAATTTGTATTCTTTGGGGGGGGGGTTTCCCCCTAACTTCCTAATCTAGACTACATTCCTTGCAGGTTACCAGCCTCAGTACCAACTAGCCTGAACTTGCTTAGATTCTGAGCTTGTACAAGGTCAGCCATTTACTGAAGGATTTCTAAAAAGGCCATTTCCTTCTACCAGCCCTTCTTGTAATGACACTGTCATGAACTAAGATTGCCTCTTGGCGAGATGGGCAGCTTATACATTTAATAAATAAGTAAAAATAAATAAATAAAAATCAGAATCTCTGCTGAGATGACGTTCCGAAGTTCTTCTCAATTCTCAAGCACACAGGAGAATCCAAACAGGTTTTTGGCTAAACGATCTCAATTTAAACTTCTTCAATTAATTATCAGGTGTGTGCATTAGCGTTTTATGAAGAATGATTTGGTTGAAGCGAGTTATTCAACCATTGTTGGAAATAAACATTCACTTGTTAATGTTAATGCATCAGAGAAAAACCAGAAGGAGGTTTGTGGAGGCTTTTTACTGAAGTAGGATTTGGGGAGACTACTAATGCCATCTCTCAGCTTCTCTGTGGAGTAGAGTGACTAATGCCAACTCTGCATGTCTCATTTAGGGCTTTAAGCTTTTTTCCACTGGCAGACAATTTGCCATATCCAAAGTTCTTCCAAGTAGGGGTAGGACGCAATCATCATCATCATCATCATCATCATCATCATCATCACCACCACCACCACCACCACCACCATCATCATCATCATCATCATCATCATCATCATCTCCTATGCAGAGCACATTAGGCAGCAAGTGCTTTCAGGCACCTTTGACCATTCGCACCATCTTCAGCATTAATAATCTTAAGATCCTCCTTCAGTGATTGGCAGCAAGATTTCTGAGGTGGTTCTCGTTTCCTCTCTCCTCTAGGAAGTATGTAAAGTAGTGCAATTTTTGGACACTGGTCTTTAGGCATACGTAAAATATGGACGACAAGCCGCATTCGACATTCATTCACAGTTCCCGACAGGTGTTCTAAATCAGATCTTCACAGTACCTCTTCATTAGTGATAATATCACAATATGAGAGGCAGAGGATTCTTCTCAAGCAGCGTTATTAAGGGTGGATTAGGATTTCCCTATTCAGTTGCAGCTTTTTGCCATGCTCATTTTTATTTATTAAAGCACTGATAGCTGTTCTTTCTATCCTACACCTCTAGAGTGGCTACAGCCTGATAGCTGTAACTCAGGGGGGCCTTTGTTACATCCTTAGCAGTTAGGAGCTCCTCATTGCTTTTTGTCAGGGGACTATGAACTAACAGATCTCTCAGAAAGTGGATATGACAAGCAGAGGACCATTTTCACTGCTTTTATTGACCAGAAGGGGAATAATTGCAAAAAGCTTTCTTCTCTCTTCTCTGCTAGAGAGCACACGCCAGTCCTGAGCTGGCTTTCATCTCCCCTCCCTCTTTCTTTTCTCTCCTTCTGCGTCGTGTCTATTACATTAGCCTGTGGGCAGGGACTGTTTTACCTTTTAAATTTTAGATGCTTTATAAGTGAGAGATAAATAGGCAGAAAGAAAGGTAAGCAAGAGTAGTCGCAATAATTCAACTGCTCAAGTCCTGCTTTCGGAAAAGCCTCCTGGCAGATCCCTACAGATGGATTTCAGATAGCAGCAGGGCCTCTGGGTTTCGAAGAGAGGGTCAGATTATTTCTAGCATTAGAAGGTCAGGCTTCCAGTTTAAATTGAGTCTGAGAGTAAACAGGTTGCCAGTTCAGCTTAAGCAGGTGATCTGTCCAAATATCTCTGAAGTTTCCAAACACAGAGTAACCCTACAAAGGGTGTATTGCAATAATTCAACTTGCATCAAGGAGATGAATGGCTATGGTCAAGCCTGATTTTCTCCTCAGGTAAAGCCTTAATTGTCACACTCGCCTAAGCTGCCAATATGTCCCTATCATCCAGACCTCCAGGATCCCCAGTAACCTATATATATATATATATATATATATATATATATATATATATATATATAATCGTTCAGAGGAACTGCAATTCCACTTGCAACAGGCTGAACTCCAAAGACCAGCACCTCCATTTTGTCGCCATCATCTCCCTGGGACTGGATGCAAAAGAGAGAGCACAGTCAGATATCTCAATAGTTTGACTGACTCAAAGGTCCAGAAGAAAAATAGTTAATGTTAGTCAAAAGCTGCAGCTATCTAACCTCAACTGCAAAACTTGGGTCTTCTGGCCCCAAGAGACCAGGACACATTTGATAATGACTAACACTCCCAAATGTGGAAGAATAAGTTGCAGCCCAAGTTGAAAGATGCTACTGGCCATGAACTGCTTATTTCAAAGCTTCAGGTCTCATTACTACCAACACAGCTGCTGGGGAAAGCTCTTCAGGTGGCACTTTCCATGTACATGCCTGATTATTATAGCATATAATGGTATGGAAAATATCTTGGGCAAAAGCAATTATTTTTTATCCCACCACAGGCCACTTCTGAAGTCCTCCATGCAAAAAGCCAGCTGTCGAGACAACGCAGCTACCTTACTGTTACAGCGAAGCCTATCAGCAGAGTGGCTAGAAGAACTCCATCCTCTAAAAATGAGCTATAATGTATATTTCCTTTATAATTGAAATAGGTTGATGTAATCTGAGACCCATCCAGGGTCACAGCACTCCAGTTATGAATCATCAACCACAACAAACCTAGTAAATTTCTTATAATCAGTTCCTTGAACTAAAACAACAAAACTTAAAAAAAAAAAAAATCTTTAAAAAGCAAAACAAAGCTATCTTTTGTGAATCCTAATTTACTAACGTCAACAATAAATATAAAACTCGGTGCTCATAATCAGAACTGCATGAGAATTTTGTGGTCAACTTTTCCAATAAAAATGTAGCCTTTTAGTACAGATTTTCAGAAACAGTGAGACTAGTTGGGCAGCTGATTCTTTTTATAGTGACACACTCCATACAACTTTATTCTTTATACTATCAATGGGCCCACTGGCAACAATTTTAATAAAGATAAACTGTGAGTATGAACTGGCCAAACAAAGGAATACGAGGCAACTCAATCCAGATATTATGTGTGAGAGAAAGAAGGCAAAGACAGCCCCTCCCCAGTAGTTTACAGAGTATATTGTAGTGTAGAGGGCTCAGTCTAGCAGGATTTTTGTCTACAAGTGTGAAATAAAAACCTCAGCTTGGAAGAATCACCATGTGTTACTCCTGATTTGAGGCCTTGCAGGGATGCTAGGATTAAGGAAAAATAATTGGTAATCATTATAAAATACTGGGACTTGTAGTTCAAAGTCGAATGCTTATGAAAAGAGAATTCCATTGTTGTACCAGTCATGATCAGGGCCCTTGGAGCAATACCTAAAGGATTTCCTCAATATCTGGAAATATTGAACAAAGGGAGGGAGGGACAGGTGGAAAGAAGTGAAGGAGGTCCAAGAACTGATAGCTGTGAGTTCATATTTTTCTATATATAATAATAGTAGTGGTAATAATAATAGTAGTAAATGTTCTACAAAGTAGAACATTAGTAGCAGTAGTAAATGTTCTAGAAAGAACAACATCTAGAATCATAACTAACAGAACAGAGCCTAACAAGTTAATGTCAGTTTATGATACAAAATAAAGTATTCACCGAAGAAGAATTGGAAGAACTGCCAAGGTCTACCCAGGGTAAAGAAATCAAAGATTTGCCAAAAATAAGTCATATAGTAGAGGGAAGCTGGAGAAGTCAGTCATAGATAAAGCCAGCATTGTTACTGAACTGTTTTCATTCCCAAACCAGGCACCTCTCTTCTTCCTTCTCTTCATAAAGAACAAAGTCCTCTAACTAGAAAAACAAAAGGAGTTTACACAAAGAAAATAGCATCTAGAACAGCACAAAAACAACAGACTAAGAGTGCCTGCAATGAAGCTTGTTAACAAAAAAAACCTGCTAGTCTAAGTATTAAAAGATACCAATACCGTAATATCAGATATAAGCACCAGCTCACTGCAAGAAACAACTCGATTGATGTACAGTGCAGCTGCAGTTATAACTGAAGAGCCTGGATGCAGAATCAAGAAAGAAGAAAAAAAGCCAAACAGTGCACCACCATAACGGAAGATCAAGCTGCAAAATAAGATCCGCATGCTAAGATCAGATGCAAGTGAACTTGAACAGATAAAAGAAAAGAAGCTGAAGAACAAGACAACCAAAGAATACCTGATCAAGAAATATTATCCAGAGACAAGAAAAATCAAGAAAGCACTGGAAATAATATAGCAGCAAATAACAGCCATTGTCAAGAAACTCAGCAGACTCTCTAATTTCAGTCAGATCAGAAACATTTCTACCAATCCATCAATGGACTGCAAAGAACCAGCTGACACCTGATAAAGAAGAAACAGTGCAATTCTGGTGACAGCTGTGGGCCAACCCAAGAAATACAATAAGAATGCAGCCTGGAGAAAGGAGGTAGTGAAGGAGAAAAGAAGTTAAAATGAAAAGAACTTGTAATAAAGCAGAAATTGTGGAGAATAGGGCAAAGAAGATCAAGAACTAGTCAGCGCTTGGGTAAAGACAAACTGAATGGCTTTTGGTTGACATATCTGATTGGTCTGTTCTCTCTCATTGCCAAACAGTTTAACAACAAACTGTAAAGAGCTGAAACTGAAGATTGGTTAACATTTGGCAAAACCTACCTGATAATGAATGATCAAACAAAAGGAGCAGCACCAGGCAGCTACATATCAATTACCTGGTTATCAATAACTTCAAATTATTAACTGGTATGGAAGCTGATGCAGTCCAACAGCATCTAGTTGAAAGCAAGCTCTTTCCATCAAAGCAGAAGGAAAACTGCCCAAAGAGCAGAGAGACAAAAGATCAGCTGCTAATTGACAAGATAGTTTTGGAAAACTGTACGGAAGGAAGAGCAACTTAAATGTAAATTTGACTGATTACAAAAAGGCATTTACTGTAACTCCCTGCCACATGATTGGAAAATCAAGTACCTAGAAATAACAAGTCAGATGACTAGGAAGATCAGAAAAATAATGACAACGTATTATGTCCTCCATTTACAGAGGGACATTGACAGGGCTTATTTACCGAGGAGCAAAGATGGGTGTGGCATGTTGCAACTGAGTAATTGAAGAAGTAAAAAGGACATTGAAGAGTATCTGAAGGACAGTGAAGAAGATGTAATGAAGCTAATATACCATGTCTACCATACCAGGCTTACTGAATACCAAAGAGACCAAAATTTTCTATAGGAAAGACCAAATGAAGAATAAAAAAGACATTGCAAGGCAAGGATTTATATGGCCAGTACGTTAAAAAAAAAAAAAGCAGGTAAAGCAGATAACAACAAGACCTGGCAAGAGCAGGAAAGTTGAAAGAAAGAGATAGAGGAGTTAATTCTGGCTGCACAAGACCAAGCCTTAGGAACAAATGCATACAAAGCCAGAATTGAGAAGACAGCAACAGGCAGCAAGTGCAGCTTCTGCAAAGAAGGTGAAGAAACAGTGGACCATCTTGTCAGCTGCTGCAAGAAGTTTGCACAGACTGACTACAAACAATGGCAGGATAAGGTAGCAACAATGGTCCATTGGAATATCTGCAAAAAATATCACTTGCCTGCAAGCAACAACTGGTGGGACCACAAAACAGACAAAGGAATAGAAAAGGAAGAAGTTAGTGTTCTGGGACTTTAGAATTCAAATAGACATCTGCCACGTATCATTCCAGACTTAGCAATTGTTGATAAGAAAGACAAAAAAATCTAGATAGTAGACATTGCTATATGCGGAGACAGTAGAATAGAAGAAAAAAAATGGGGGAAAATCCCAAAATATAAATACCTGGAAATAGAAGTAGAATGACTGTAGCAAAAGAAACAAAGATAGTATCAATAATAATGGATGCCTTGATTACAATCCCAAAATAACTGGAGACTCACTTGAACACCATTGGCATAGACTAGGGGTAGGCAACCTTGGCTCTTTTATGACTCGTGGACTTCAACTCCCAAAATTCCTGAGCCAGCCATGCTGAGGGGACAGGGAGAGGTTTCCATGCTGAGCTATGTTGGCTCAGGAATTCTGGGAGTTGAAGTCCAAAAGTCATAAAAGAGCCAAGGTTGCCTACCCCTGGCATAGACAAAATCACCACCAGTCAATTGCAAAAGGCAGGTTTACTTGGGACAGTTTACATTGTGCAACAATACCTTTAATATTATTAAACAACCACATCTGCCTATCCCAGATCCTTGGGAAGGACTTGATAGACAAAAATTCCAAATCCAAAATAAAGATCTTTGACTGTGTAACCAACCATAATTTATTAAATTTATATGCTAACTCCCATGACTCTGGATAGTTTGGCAATTTAAAAACATTTAAAAACAAAGAACAATAAAAACACACACACACAAGTTAATCCCATAACTTTTGCCTGAAATCAGAATGTGTCACGTTCCTAAATATTTTAATTTAAGCAATAGATGTAGACTTCATTTTATGAACAAAATTGTTCATACATCATCATAAGTGTACCTATTAATTCTCCGTCAAATATCAGGTCTTAGTGTTACTACGTGCTGCTTGTCCTAAATTAGCCATGATAACTTAAAACAAAAATAATTGGGGTTTTGTTTGTTTGCTTGTCTTAATGGAAAATAGAGGCTTGGGACCAACTTCCAGCAGCTGTAGTGGGTTAATCCTCAGTAACTGAGTTTAAACATGCCTGGGATAAACACATGTACTGACAAAAATAAAAAAACAAATGCATAAATTAAAAAGAAAACAAAACACAAAAAGAGAGAGCAGATTCAATGGACCACTAGGTCTTTTTTGCCAGTGGTTTTCTATGTTCTATGCTTCTAATTATCTTCATTCCCAAACTCTCCTAAATTTAATGCAACTAAAAAAAAAAGTTGAGCAGCATGACTGGTTCTTTTTTGCTCTTCATGAAAATCTGTCAGCTCCATAAACAGCCTCTATTTGATAAAGGTTTCATAGAAATTATTATGAGCTTTTTCATTTGTGCAAAGGAAGATGTATCACTATCTTCTCTTTTTCTCTTTGGCATCCAAGCTACTTTCCTCTTGCATATTATGCAAACTTCAAGAAAACAGCAGTGAGCATGTCAATGAAACAGGGATGATAACTCAAAAATGCTGCAGTTTGCAACAACCTCTTTAATTTCCAAGACAAGCACGTTAGCTTAAACATTACTTTCTTTTTCCTTAATTGGATTATTTACATAAATTGCAATATAAGGCAATCATATGCAGGCTATTTAAACAAAAGAAAGCCTTAATCAGTCACACTGAGGGGCTTTTATACTTTTGGTCCAGAAAAAAAAACACAAAAAAATTGAAGAGGATGATAAGGTGAGGCCAGGCAGAGTAAAAGCTGATATTCTCTCTTTATAACAGATAGCCTGAAGTTGTAGAGGCCATTATACCATGCATTTTCAGAGCAAATGAACTTGACAGATGGCTGTGTCACCTAAACCCCTACCTACCAACTTGATTATGCAGAAAACAATACAATAGAAAAGAAATCATTACTGAAGGAACCTGGTTAGTCCACAGAGGGCTGAGCGATGCAGAAGAACAAAATTACAGTTGTGGAATTGAACAGCAAGAATGCATTTAACATAAAGTGGGTTACAGCGAGGCAATCAGTCATGGCTACGGCTATTGTCTGGGCTTGTGTGCATGCTATATGAAGCAATCTGTCATCTCCCACTGAATTGGTGTTTAGTTTATAGGGGAAAACTACAAAGGTTTAGCTAGGGCATGTTTTGGTAGCCTTAAGTAGCTCAACAGAATGAAATCGAGGAGATCTCAAGGCCTTTTGCTGGGTCACATGGTAATTCAAGAACAGTAGGTTATTGTAGTACTATACAACACAAAGCTATGGAAGTCTATAGAAAAGAACCATCTATAAAGCAACAGCAACTTTGGACAAGAGCCCTACTCAATGTGAATCAAAATATTTACCTGAATTCTATGCANTGATCCAGTACTTAGCTATGATGCTCAAAAGGAATCTGTGAGATCCTGTCTTGAGCCTTGCTTTTGCCAGTGTAGTAGAGATCATGGGAGTTATTACAAGTGCATACAAATGTAATAGTTTTATTATGGTCATTTGATTAGGATGCAATTTAGAGGCCTGAAGTCCATTAGCACTTATTATTCCATAAATTGTAAAAATTATGGATAATCCCCTTCTATTAATGAAAGACCTGATTTAGAGGATCACTTACTTCCTGTTGAATACAAGGAATGCAAACTGCTATTCTGTAGAAACAGAAGACTAATTTGGTCAACTTATGGCTGGAATATTAGTTCTGCCTTTAGATTTCAAAATGGTAATTCCTGGTACAAATTAAGCTCAAAACCAAGCTTAACTCTGAAACTAATAAAAAAAAGAAAGGAATAAAGATATCTTTTTTAAAGTTCAAAAATCACATTGTCAATTCATTTATTTCCAAACTGTTGCTACAGTAACTCATGCACTAAAATGGTGTTTTATATTTATAGATCTAACATAAATATTAAACTAGGTAAATACTGACCTCCTATTTGTTACACTTTTTAAAACAATGCATGCAGTGAGTTCTCATTTAATTTCACTGCTGCTGAAATAAATGACAACTGTACTTAATGAATGCTGGACAAGTGTGGTTTGCTTCAATATAGCTATTTATATGCATTTCTTAAGTTAATGTCATTGTGATGGTTATGTAACAGACCCACACAATCATCCAAGTACTACAAAAGCTCTTATCAGCTATAAGCAGCTGCTCCCACATTCTCTCCATTTCAAGGCTATTGAATACACATGTGAAAACTGCCACAACTGTCTGTTACTTCATCATTTTTAGCCATGTCCATATAAGCTAGGAAGGCAGCCAGTTGTGATGCCTACAGCCACAGCTGCCCATAAAATGTTCACAAAATAAATATATGGAAGATGTTAAGGATCTGTTTTGAGACTTCAGAGTCAGAAGCTGAAGAAGCTGACCTGTCTGAATGTCAGCGTGCACCATAAAAATTAACTGAAGAAAACATGCCAGAGAAGATACAAGTGCAGGATGAGTCAGCTGATCCAGGCAAGGTTCTGAACCCAGCAACCCACTGCAAATTAAGAAGAACAAAGGAAGTCAAGCCTTGACTTCTATTTGAAAGAAACAAATATGCCTCAGCTAATTAATTCAAGTTGATAATCAAGACTAGGTAAAAAAGATGGATTTTGTGACTGGCAAAAAATATTCAAATTTCCTAGCTCTGTTCATACACTATTGTTGTATTACTTGGAATCTTGGGCAAGAAACAGATTGTTCTTAGATCTTTCCAGACTTGGTTATTTGTCTCTTTAGATTCTTGCTAAAGCAAGTTCTCATACCTAGTATTTTCTATGCAGAAAGTTGGAGTTTGCAGTGTGCTTTGTGTTACTTTGGTGAAAGATTTATGACTGTAATAAATACCTTGAGTTCATCATCAGAAACTGGCTTTGTGCTTAACTGGCAGCACAGAACAGAAGTCCAGCTACTTACTATATCTCATGGCCAGATTTTGATGTTTAAACCATGGTGTTATCCAGGCAATATTTTGAAAATCCAAGTCCAGAACCTATAATAAAAATGGTCACATGTTAATTCAGATTTAATGGAACAAAAACTACAATTTATGAAAGCCAACGGGCTTGAACCAAAAGTACTATTATTAGTGATTGCTTGGGGCTACAACATTGGCATAATGTAGCAAGCCAAAATATAATGAAATCTTTGAAATTGTAACATTTATATGCATTTCTTAAGTTAATATCATCGTGATTTTTATTTAACAGACTCACACAATCACCCAAATACTAGAAAAGCTTAGGTGATTGTTAGCTTTTAGATTTGTTAACTTTTAGATTTGTACATGAGTAAAATGTTCTTTTAGGGTAGTTATTTGGGTAGTTATAATAAGCTTTTTCCTATACTTTTTCTGGACATCCTTGATTACTTCCCTCTTCCCAAATTGCCATTCGTTCATTAATATTCAAAGTGAAGGTCAAGACAACAAACTTCTAAAACTGAGAACCAAATAGCAAATATTCAAAAATTCAGTTACTCTAGGCAGACTTTTGCATTTTGAAGTTATGAATGGTATAATCTACCCTTATTTCACTCCCATGGCTCACAAATGGTAGTTAAAGGGGAAAAAAGAAGGGGAAGGAACAAAGATATAATATAGGCAGGTTCATCTAAGATCTGAGACCCAAAGAAATACTCTCATTTGAAGAATGTGGGGACAATCCAGCTGCAACATTTTTCTCCCCCATTATTTGCCAAGGTAGCTCTTTAAGGCATAGAGATAATTGTCTGCATGTCTGGTCTGTGTAGGATCTGACTAGATGGCTTAAACAATTAAAGATAGGAAATTAGCTCTTGTAGACAAATACACACCCATTCCCAGATGTACATTCACACAGATAAAGTCATGGCAGTGTTTTTGTTGTTGTTGATGCTATTTTTGTTTTGCTTCATATTGTCAGCTTCACACTGTAGCTTCCATATACCCCAGTACCTGTAACCAATGAGATTGACTAAGGAGATGGGCATAATTTGTGTGTTCGTCACCTGTTTTATTCCTCAGGCACGGAGTTTACACACAAGAATAGCATCATGAAGGGTGCTAATCATTGGGGCCTAATCCTGAATGACTCCCCAAATGAGCTATTTTTCTAAGCATATGCAAAAGTTTGTCATAGCTACTTTGCATATCTCAGTCAGGAGACCCTGAACTGTACTTGACTGTATTTGCTGGCTACATTTGGAAGAACCAAACCTCCTGAGATAAACAGTTCTTAGTTTTGCAATATTTACCAAGTAAATACATCTGTAAACATGCATAAGGCAGGACACCCAGGCTTCATTTACAGCACTATCATGAAAAATTAAAACTTCTAAATGTTTAAATGAAAAATCTGTTCATTTAAAAAAAAAATCCTTTAAAACTGAAATACATTTCTCATCATATAAAAGCTGTTTCATACAGGAAAGTCACTATAAATGTGTGAATATGAGAAGGAAGAAAAAAATACTAGGTGAAAAGATCCTAAACACAATGCATTGTATTTTATTATTTTATTTATTTTATATTTTGTTTGATCATGAATATATTCCATCTTCTTTAAAATACCTGGATTGGTCTTCCTCCTCTTCTTCTTCCCCCTCCCCCCTCCTCCTCCAGTGTGGGAAGGGAAGAGATCAATTCAGACTTGCTAGTTCTGGTCATAAACCAACTAATCTAACTCTTCTTCACCATCCTTTAAGAGCATTTTTCCTTTAAGTAAAATAGCAGGTTTTACTTAAAGGAAATTATGTTGAATAATGTAAAAATGTAGGAGTAGCCGATTCTGTAACTCAGCAATAATACAGAAGTTTTCACATTTAGTCCATGGAACTGTCAAGCAATTCAAGAAATATGAGTGGAAGGTTTGCAGTCTGGGATTAGAGAGCTCAAGTTGTTTATCTAAATAATATTGATCTAATGCTCTGTCTAGCTCACATGGTTAAGTTTGGGTGGGGGAAGGAACACCACCACTATTATATGGGTCTACATTTTGTGCTTTATCTTTCCCACTAGATCCAAGGACTGCCTCCTATGTATACGAGGTTTTATTTTGTTTAGGTTTTTATTATTATATTTTTATTGTTTATTTAGATGAAGTTTATATGGAAAACTAATCTACTGTTTTTGCTTAACTGCTTCCAGGAAACTAGTACTTACCATGAGCTGCATGGAATAGGAAGATGGTCATTGCTACTAGGTTGTCACTCAATTAAATGCAGCATTGGTCAAATTTATTTAATGTTTTGGAACATGTTTTAAAGTAAAACAAATGCTTATATTATTGAATGCTATTAAAATTATGGGCAGATAATAAAAAACTGCAGTTAGTCACAAAATTATCCAAGAAATATAAAGACATATCAGTTGCTTAGTTATTGCAATTATATTAAATGTCTTGAGTTCCAGAACAGACTATATTTTCAAGGGGCCTTCCCTGACCTAATGTCTTTCAGAAATATTTGGATTCAGTGGTGGGATTCAGCTGGTTCGCACCACTTCGGCAGAACCAGTAGCTAATTTTATGTTGCCCAGGCCCAGAATTGACTTCCAGAAGCGGCATCCACACAGAGAACCGGTTGTTCACATATTTGAATTCCACCACTGTTTGGATTACAATTTCCAAAATTCATAAGAAAATTATGGCCAGTTATTCTAACCGGACAAATACTGAAGATCTGTGAATGTTTTGTCCCATCTTAATATAATCCATTGTTTTCCATTAGAAATAAGTGCTTGAACATATAAAATCCATAGACATTTTTAGGCATATCATGAATTTTTTAACATTGAAAAATACACTAAGTATGTTTTTAAAATGACGTTTGTGTAATGTATATAAATTACTGTTTAGTATTTTTAAAAATAAAACTACAAGTGAATAATACTGTAGATAGTTAAAACCCCTCTATTATGCTAAATGCGATTATTATTTTGTGTCATTACATAATATGGGTTGAGGGCAAAAGCTCAAAATAAGCCAATGAAAGGGATTAGATTTTGTGAAACAAAGCTAGTGTTGTGATCACAAAATTGTTAGCTCTTGTGGCATATTGTCCATAATTTAGTTTAGGAAATCAGTGAACAACCACATGGTAATGATTTTTCAGATTTTCTTCACCAAAAAGCATTATGCTATGTCTACAGTGAACACAGACTAAAACCAAGTATTTGAAATAAAAAAGCAGCAGCAATATTTTTAGACCCTTTTCCTTGATTAGGTTGCTAAACAAAAATCAGGTTACAAATACCTTTTTATAGTCAAAATATCTAGAACTGAGATGCCGAACATTTATAGAACTGAGAGCTGCATGTGACTTTGGCAGAGCTACTTTCCAAAAAGTGGGAAGGCAGGCTACATTTCTTTTTTTTACTTACAGTTAAATTAAGCTAAGACATATTTAATCCCTATGTGTGTTATGATTTTCAAAGGAAAATAAATTATTTAATGTATGAAATCTTCAAAATCATACACACAGATGCACCATGTGAAGCATATCAATTCAGATGGAGAACGGTGTTATGTTTCTCCGATTAATCTGGTGGTTAGAGATCGGAGATAAGTCAATCAAGGTGTTTGTGTGTTCTTCCTGTGCCCTTCAATAAAGAAGCCCAAGGTGCCTCCAGACATGGCAAAGGTCCAGTGACTATTCCAAAAGTCTTTTCCCACATATTTGCTAAGCCGGCTAACACGTGTGTTAGTTTTGGCCTGCTGCTAGCGTACATCAGGGAGATATTGCTGGGCAACAATAAATCTTAATGTGAACAGCAGGGCAGCATTAACTGTGTCAGAAACCAATCTGTGTTATTGTCTTACAAGTTGTCTAAAGAATATGGAAAAGCAACTTAGGCCAACTTGGCAGCTTGCTCCTTCGGGAATATAGTGCCAGTCAGTTTTTAGTACTACCCTCAAATAACAAAGAATGAAAATTTCATTGGGACCGTTTTTCAAGAACTTACTGTTATTTCTACATTTCTTCAGCAGTGAAATGGAACAAATTTGAGATTTAAGATATTGTGGGGAGGTAAGAAAAAATAAAATAAAATCCAGAATAACAGTTTGCTTAAAGTCTCAGTTTGATCCTTCTGTACTTAAATTAAAGTTGTTGCGGTAAATTAGGATGACAATTTCCTTTATCTGCCAAATCTATCTTTAGTAACAACAGGGCAGAACAATATATTATGGCACTCAGACTACCAGATATCTTCTGAACTGGTTAATGTAAGATGGGTGAAAAAATAATTTCTTTTTATAGGAATAGACCAAAATGCATACTTTACTCCATAAATTAGAAGGGGAGAGTTTGAGATTCTGAAACAGTGAATGTGGGCAAAAGTGAAGGTGTCAGATATGTCCATTGCCAACAGCAAGATATGTTAAAGGAGATTTTTTCCCAAATATATTTAGTCAATAATTGTTTACTTACTATGTGTTTGTAACTGAGTGCGGTACAGGTATAGAATAAAAGTAATGATAAAATAACATTAAAATCAGTTATAACAAGCATAATAAAGAACCTTTAAAGTTCATGCCATGTATTAATATTAAGCTCTATAGAGGTAGTCCTTGACATACAACCATTTGTTTAATGACCATTTAAATTTACAACAACACTGAAAAAAGTGACTTATAACTGGTCCTTGAACTTACAACTGTCAAAGCATCTCTATGATCAAAATTTGGGCACTTGGACATGACTTGCATACAATCGCCTTGCTTAACAATAAAAATTCTGGTCTCAATTGCAGTTGTAAGTTGAGGACGACCTTTGCATCCATTGTATAGATGAATGTCGCAATCCCTTTTCCAAATTCTGCAAAAAAGAAAAAAAACTCATAAGATATTGCATTAATTCTGTTCATATCCATGGATTTCAGTCAACATAGATAGGATAGGATAGGATAGGATAAGGTAAGGTAAGATAACCTTTATTGTCATTTTTTTGCTGCGAGCACACTGGCACACATACAAATTCTGTTGTCTGCTCTCCAAAGAAAATATATATCTACCCATACCCATATATATAAATATTAATCACTGTCCATTTTGAATACATAGCAGAAAGAGGAAATTTGAGAGTTCATGAGGTTGATATTATAACATGAAAAATCTTGGGGAAAAACCCTAATGTTTAAAGTTTTTTGTTTTTAGTAATGGTGTAAGAATTCCCAATCTGTTACAATCTTCTCATTGGAGAAACCTGATTCATATGTGCATTCAGTGGTACACCTCTGAAGTTTTTTTTTTTAATCTGAATACTACTGAATAATAAATGATTTTGAAATGCAGCCTTCAAAGAAATAGCAGAGTTCAACAACAAGCAATCTCAAGAAATTTTAATAATATGTTCAATCAAAATTACTGTCTTGCATTTATACTGCACCTAGTGAGAAGAGATGTGCTTTGTATGTGGGATTCCCCCCCCCC